>NW_009952974.1:10016117-10059313 GCF_000747805.2 Chaetura pelagica | reverse complement strand
CGTTTTCCCGGGTGACGCGCGGGCGTTTCTCCCGCAGGCGCTGCTCAATTACCTGTGCCAGGAGGGCTACTTCCACCACGTCCGGGCCGCGGCGGAGGAGGCGCTGGGGCGGCTGGGCAGCGATCCCGTGTTCCTGTTCTACCGGGCCTACGGCGCCCTGAGGACAGGTAGTGCGGGGGGTGCCCGCTGCGTCGCGACGCTCCGGCTTTACTGCGCAGAAATGAAGCCGCGTTTCAGAGTCCGAATGTTTCCCATGTTGAGACAATTACCCGTGTTCCATGGTCTGTCACCCCCACCCTGCCAGTTTGAGTGGAACTGGTCGCATAATGCTCAAGTGAAGAGATAAGCAGGATCTCTTCATTTCGATTTTTATTGTGGTGTTTTTTTCTTACGTGGCTACATGGATGTGAGTCAGGTAAAGAGGTTCTTTGGAGGGAATTTGAGCCCTGCCCAAACCTCCATGGTGTTGTATCACAACAGATTTGCTTGCTCCAGCTGGTATCTCTTCCCTTCAGTGCAGCTGCGTGTGACTTTGTTGTTTCAATTTGCCTCAGAGGAGCAGACATCTAATACCTAATGGGAGGGTCCTTGTGTTCATTAAACTGTTCTGAGACGTTTAATTAAGCTAACACCGTATTTCCGGGATGTCATAGAATGCTAACAAGTAACCCACGGTGGGGGAGGTCTGTAGCAGAGTGCTAGGAAGGGTTAAAAAGATTTTGAGGTGTCAGATCTGTGCCCAGACTTCCTGACTTAGTTTTAGTCATACATTCCTGTTTTTCAATGTATTGTCTCTTCTATTGATGCTCAAAAGATTCATAGAAGGCAAAAATTCTGGCTATATAAAGAATCAGGAGAAAGGAAGAGCTGCTTAATGCCCTATACAAAACTTAATAAATATTATTTTAATCTATAGCATTTGGCAGAACTAGCACATCACTCCTTTCAAATTCTCTGCAATGAGATGCCTTTTACTTTCTGGTGTCTGTTTGAAAGACTGGCACAAACTAGTGAAAATAGATATGTGAATAATGAAGTTATGAAGAAAGTGCTGCCAAAAACACTAAAGAAAAAAGAGAGGGAAATATTTAAGTCAGATTGAGGTTTGATGCTGATATTCTCTGTATTGAAATGTTACAGCCTATTCTGCACTTTTTCCCTAGGTGATGTCCAAGAGGGCATTCGACAACTGGAGTCTATTAAAAACAAACAGGAAGTGTCACTTTGTACAATGATGGCTCTGATTTATGCCCATAAAAAGAGCCCTAATCCAGGTATGCTCAATAAGACAATAGTGCTTCATGTTTTAAACAGCTGTATGTTAGATCTGAGATGTGTAGACTAATTCTACCTAATTTAAAAATGTATATTCCAGCTTTGCATTTGACAGAGTATCTAGTACTGACTTGAGTGACACTTAACAGAATTGTAAACAAAAATACCAAAACACAAACCTGTGAAGAGTAAGACAGAATGTTAAAACAATTAAAAAAAATATATATTAAAAAATCTGATTTACCTGCCATCATGAAAAATCCATTCTGGAAAAAAAATAATAAAATTGAATCTTCTTCTGTTTGTTTTTCACTGTAGTCTGATATCAGGACTTTTTAACAGAACTGCAATTTAAGAAGTTATTAAAATCACTCCGTTTATATCTTTCAAGTTACCCAACCTTACAAATGGAGAAAAAAAAATTTGTGAACATTGGTATTTTTCCTATCTAGAACTTGGCATTATTTTGCTAAAAATTATATTCTCAAAAACATGGTTCATCAGCTAAGCTGAGTTGTCATTAAACTATTGCCCTGCTGTCTTCCTGACTGTGCAGATTTATAACTGTTACTGGTAACTTTTGGTATGATGTGAAACAGCACTGACTACTGACATGACTCTTACTTCAGTCCCTCAGGATTAATGCTGTGTGACAGCAAAATTATCATGTGTTTCAAGTATGTCTGAGAAAGTCATGGCAGTAGAAGTGCCTAAAAAAAGGACTAGAAATTTAATGTGAGTAAAAGTAAGTATTTGGCAGCAAGTCCCACACACCAAATTAAATTTCTGTGTGGATTAATCTGATGAAAGCAACTGACAATAACAATGAGGTTGTAAGAAAAAGAGTTTTAGTGATAAGACACACACAATTTTTTCCAGGGATTCTGGAACTTAGTATTTTGTTCAGCATTTTAAGTCTGCTCTTCAGTTAACTGTTTATTGGCAGACACAAATATAAATGAGAACCTTATTGTCAAGTTCCTCTTTCTCTGGCAGTAGTCTCAGCTAAAATCTGAGGTTCCAAAATAACAGGGTTCTTGCACAAATGTCCAGGTTGATGGGAGCCCACTTCTGGCTTTTATGTCTGTATCTGATTAGTATTTGTAATTGGGAGGGATTGCCTCTTGGTTTGTCAGTAATACAGAAAATTATGTCTGCTTTGGAAGCCCTTGGCTTATTGGTGCTTTTTTTGTAATATGTTGGGATGCTATCAATAAAAGCTTTGAACAAAACCTTTTCAGATCGAGATGCTATTCTGGAGTTAGACACAAAAATTAAGGAGCAACGTAAAACAGCAGGACAGCAGGCTCTTTATTTTGCTGGCTTATTTTTGTGGCATCTTGGTCGTGAGGACAAAGCCCGGGAATATGTTGATAGAATGATTAAAATTTCTGGTGGTGGTAAAGAGGTAACTTTTTTCCTGATGTAAAATAGTAATAACTGTGTATACTTTGAAACTAGACTTACTGCAGCACTGCTATTTGGAGGTTTTCTTAGACTGTTTTATGTTCTAATTCTTTCCTTCTAAATGTCATAAATTCATTTGACTGGGCTGAGTGGAATTCCCATAGTGATGTATTTTTTTTTTTGTCTGCTAAGTATTCATTTTAACTTAATAAAGAGAGATCTTCATTGACCAGCAGAAATAATATGTAGTTATGCTGTTTTTGCTGCTTGTTACTGAGCATCGTAATTCCTAGCAAAAACTAAACTTGATAGTTTTACTAGAGGGAGACATCTGATTTGAACCTGAAGACTTAAAAATACCCAGAGGATATGGGGTTTAAATTTTCAACAGTTATTTAAGGCAAAAATTGCCTAGGATTTTACTGAATGTTAATTTATTTTAAAATTGATGTGTTTTCTGTATTTATATACAGACATAAAAATTCACTAGAATCTTCAGTGAGGTTTGTGAAAACTTACCATGTTGTTTTTGTTTTGTTTTTAAGGAGATACTGGCTTCAATTAAAGGAGAGAAAAAACAAACTTGTATTTTTATAGTCAGACATCTTCACAGCAGAGCTGTTAAAATTGAATGCGTGATTGTTCTCTTATGACACTAGCGCTACGCACTAATGTTTTTTAATTGTTCCTCCTAAAATTGGTGGTTATTTCTAATTACTAGCTAATTTTTACTAAGGAAGAAATAATTCAGGACATCACAAATCACATTAATTTCTAAAAAGAAGTTTTTTAGTTTTGAAATATTTGCTTGTATTTTTAAGAGACACTACTTGGGAATGTTGCTTAGGAGGAAATATTTCCAGCTGAAAGATTTAATTATTTGAAATAACTATTTTAATGGAGTGACAGGCACATAGATAAAAAAAATGTTCTTACTGTCTTATATGATAGCTTCTGTGAGGTTTTCTTCTGTCTGCTGAGCATGTTAGACTAGTTAAGTGCCATTGTTGAGGTCTTTTTTATTTTGTAAGTAAATATGCTATTTGATGAATGCTGGAATGAATTACCATTTTAGGTTATGCTGTAGACTGGTTATAATTTAAAATATGTATTTAAAATAGTTAAAAATAGGTACTTTGTCTTTTTATTTTTTTGGGGGGGAGGGGGAAGGGCAGGTTATTTATACTAACTACTGTATCTAGAATACTTTTTTACTACCTAGTTAGGGAAGAATTCCAATTTGTATTTTGCTTCCAGGGGCTGATTTTGAAAGCATGGCTTGATGTCACCTGTCGGAAAGAAACTCACATTAAAAAAGCTTTGAAATACTTTGATGAAGTGCTGCAGGAAGGCAATGATGTTTTTGCTCTGCTTGGTAAAGTAAGTTTACATCATAACTTTAATGCTTCCCAAATGTCATACAAGTATTGTATAGTGATTAGAGAGATGCTAAGCAAAGCTGTCCATGAGTTAGCTTATCCAAGGAGTAGAAATACAGCTTAGTCATACTCTTTTTGTTCAGAGGAGAAGACTAGATTTTAGCAGAAATTAAGTTGTAATGTATTTATGAAATATTGTTTAAGGCCTATAGAATAGTTATCACACCATTTGATTGCTAACACAATAAAAACATACTGAGACTTCTGTTTCCTCTGGCAGGCAGTCAATTTAAAACAGTTTGTAATTAATGAGTAGCCAAGCTTTTTAAGACTTCTCACTTTCTTTGTAGATAAAGACAAAGGGTTACTGCCTCGGTTGCAGTAATCATAGAATGGTTTGGATTGGAAGGAACCTTTTAAAGTCATCTAGTCTACCTCTCTGCAGTAAGCAGGGACATCTTCAACTAGATCAGGTCGCTCAGAGCCCCTGTCCAAACTGACCTTGAATGTTTCTGCCACCTCTCTGGGTAACCTGTTCTGTGGTACACTGTTTGTTACCATATGCACAACTAAGCATTTCTGGAGTGTTCTTGTTGTATTGTTACATTTCTCTGGCATAAAACAGTGCTGCAGTGCTATATTGCTTCACTTAGTATGATTTCCACTCTTTTAAAAATGTTTTTTTAATGTTTATTTATAAAGTGGAGCTGGTAGCTGTTTATTCCCACATCTATATTTCTAATATTTCCAATGTTGGTGTTTGGTTAGCCATGTGTGCGTGGCTCCACACAAACTATTGAGTTCAATTACCAATGTCTCAATGTAATTGCTGCTATTAGATTTTAATCAGGCAGATATCTTGCTATGGCTTAAAAAATTAACTCTCAGAAACTAGTATGTTTGCACCATTTCTGACTCAAAAATGTGAAAAAAAAACCAGGATGCATGTGGTCACCTGGATTATGGTAAGTATATCTTAAGCATAAAAGCAAAATTGAAGATTTAAGCCCTAAATTGATTTCTGCTTGGATTAATTTAAAACTGCGATACTTCATATTTCTGAAGTAGTTGTATATTTGGAGTACCCGGTGAATTGCTTCACAATTAAAAAACTGTTTATTCTGACAAAAACAACAGTGACCTACTGAGTGTGGGTTTTTAGATGCTACATACCTCAGGATTTAAAAAAAAAAAAGTTTGCTGTGGGTTGTGTTCAATATCCTAAAATTATGAGATGCTTTATAAAAATTATTTGAAACCTAGTAAAACAGTTTTAGTCTTCAGCTACATCTGTCTTTTTTTTGCATGTAAGTGGCTAGTAACTTGTAAATGCTTCTATTACCTTTGTTACAGAGTGCTTACCACACACCAGGTTTCACACATCATCTTTTGCTGTTTGTTGCAGTGTCACTAGTTGTGGTTGATGCTGAAGTAAAACTATTACTTAAATAATTTTTTTTTTTGCTCACTACCTCTTTTTCTTGGTTTCTATATGAAAGAACTGAATCTTCTCACATATATAAGTGTACAGGCTTTTGATGTAATTTTTCTTCTTAGGCACAATATTTTGAGGTCCGACAGAACTATTCAGTCGCTCTGGAAATTGTGAACCAGATAATTGCAAACTTTCCAAACTTTATTCCTGCTTTCATAAAGAAAATGAAGCTACAACTAGCCTTGCAGGACTGGGAGCAGGCAGTTGAAACGGCACACAGGTTGAGTATGAAGAAGCACACCACTTATTGTACTCTTGCCATGTTTATCATGTAAGAACACTTTGAAAAAAAAGTAGATAGGCTTCCATTCATTTTTAATCAATTTGAATTAATTAAATCAGTTTTTTTAAAACAAAACAAAACTGAACTAAATTTTGTTATAACCCAGCCTTGCAGTTCTGTAAGGATACTACGTCAATATATTAATCTATTTTGGATGGAAGAGGATCTTTTTTGAGATGGACACGAAGTAACAAAGCTGTTCTTTCAGTTGAGGGCTATGACTTAGTAACTGTGCGATGCATGTTATATTACTCCCCTTTTAGATGAAAACAGATGATTGATCAAGATTTCTTTTTTTTTTGAGTTCTTTACATTCAACTTTTGTTTGGCTTTAGGCTACTGCAGAAAGATGCTCTTAATTTAGAAGCCATAAGAATGGAGGCCCTGTATTACCTGTGCAGGGAAGGAAATATATCTGAGGTAAGGCTTTTTATTAGCAGAAATGTTGAGTATAACACAGCCTTTGTAGGGACTGGATGCGGTCTTTATGTTTTCTCCTGATACACTTTGCCTAATCCTGTGCTACACTACTTATCTGCCGTTAGAGGTGTAGTCACTTATACTGACTCAAAGTGCTGCTCTAGCATATTGGTGTGTTTTCTGGATGCCAGAGGAAACTATTTTATACCAGTCTCCTCTGGACAGTTAATTGAATCGTGTTGATTTAATCATCAAATCAATCTTCCATTGTTTAAATGCTTCTTTGATAAATTGTTGTGCTATTGTGAGCCTTCCATTAATTTCAAGTATTTTATTAGTTGAAATAATGGAAATAATGAGGTCTTGTTATGATACATTTTTGGAAGGGCATCACAGCTACTTAACAACAATCTGTGATGTTAGGTTGTATAACCTGTGCTTTGTTAACCGTTGTTGACAATTACTGAGGCTTTTATTAACTAAGAATTTTCTTCAACTTCTCCTTCTACTCCAAAAATTCTTTTCTGCACACGGATCTATGTATCTATGTCATATATATGGTGTTCCTACCATTTTTTCAGGAAATTTTAAAGTACATTATTTAAATTGAAATGAAAAAACATTAAATATCTTTTTCTCATTTTGTAAAATTTCTGGTGTAGTAAAAGTGGAGATTTAGCAAAAAAAGAAGTTTTTTTCATTGTTTTTTAGGTTTTTTCAAGTTCTAGAGGAAAAGGTGGTTTAGGCGGTTTAACGCATTTTTAGTTATTGCAGTCATTAGTGTATTTGTAATAAAATTTAAGTCTTTATTATGAAAAATCATAGGAAATCTGGAGAAACAGAAACAATTACTGACTCCAATTCAGTAAAGCCATCCAGGAATGAAAATTGCTGCACATTGTAGGAAGTAAACAAAAGATTCTGGTGTAAAGTGTCACATGTGACTACAATCCATGTCTAGGAAAAAAAATTTGAAAAGTGATGACATTTGAACATGAATCAGGTGTCTACTTTTAAATCACATTTTAGAAAAGCATGTGCCTTATTACTGTAACCCCAGAAACATCTAAGGTACTCTAGGTGGTTTGAGATACAGTGATGTTAAAGGTCTGAGCATCTGGAAGTGCTTTGGTTTTGGGCAAGTGTCTATATCACACTGAAGCCCAAACAAGTTTCACACATCTGATACCTCAGCTGTCTTTATGGGACCCTTCTGTTGTATCAGATTAAGTCTTTCTTTTTTATAGCATGCATAGGGGACATGTGATCTACTTTATTGTCACTTTTCTGTTCCAAAATAGTTTTATAGGAATTCCAAAATAATTTTACCACTTAGCAATGAAGCTTGAGTTTAAATTTCAAAATTATATTGCATAGTAAAAAATGTGACAAGTTTTTAGTGAAAACTGTTCAATTGTCCTAATCTGTTAATTCTTTCTATTACTTACTGTATTACTCCTTTTTCTTCAAGGCTTCAGCAAGACTGGAAGACCTAGTTAAAGCATTGGGGAGGTTAGAACCACGTAATTCACTGCTCTTCTGTAAAATGGCTTTAGCTTTCAGTAGAACAGTGAGTATGCTTTTTTTCTTTAGCAGCATACAACTATTTGTATATTCTGGCTCTTGTTTTATTTTTGTAGGCAGATGCTAAATGTCTACTAAAAAGCAGAAGATTGCAGACAATTCAAATAGATTACCTGAGTAGCCTTTGGTAACTACATTTTTGAGGTTTTACATTCAGTGTGATTTAAAATACTTAAGTCATCTCATTCTAAAAATGTTTTTACTGCTTGCTTGTAAATGAAGAACAGGTTTCTAATGAAAGTATACTCAAATGTCCACCAGCCACATTCTTAATATAGGAAAGTGACAAAGTTAATCATGCAGCTTTGAAGCTAAAGGTTTCTTTAATCTTTATATATATAAGTATCATTTTAAGGAAGCATTCAAAGCAACTATCAACTATTGTATGGTGTTCTGTATATATGTTTAAATCCAGCACACTTTAATGCCACAGTTTTTTGGAATTATTACAGATTATATTAGCCTTTTATGAGATATAGTTGTCTCTAATGCTACGGCAATATGCAGTGAGTTTTTCTAAGTGAATCTGAAAAATAAGAAAAACCTTACATTAAAAGATTATTCTTGCCATTAGTGTGGCCGGAACCAGCTTATCCTTCAGCACACACAGGCCTTAGTGGAAAGAGCAGCTGAATTGGCATCTGATAATGCAGAATTTGCTACTGAACTTGGCTACCAAATGACTTTACAAGGGAAGGTGAAAGAAGCTTTAAAATGGTTCAAGACTGCTATGACACTTGATGAAACAAGTGTTTCTGCAGTAACTGGTAAGATGTTACAATTTCTTTTGGGTTTTACTGGTCTTAAGGCACAAGTGATGCTTTTCCAATCAAGGTTTTACTGCTGTTACTAGGAAAATCTAGGAAAAACTACCAGAATGCCTGAAAGCTGGAACACTCTTAAGCCCTACAAAAATAAAAATAAACAAGGGCCGTTAATAGAACAGGGAGTCCATGGCTCAATATGTGTCAATTATACTGAAAAATATGATAAAGTCAAAATACCTGATACTTCTGATGTATATGTAAGGTCTTTGAAAAGAAAAGTACTTCTAACGAAGTCCAGTAGCTGTCGTGAAAATGGAGAAGAAATATGGCATCTTTACTTCATGGACTTTTTGCCCCTGCCTTTTATCTGTTTGACTATGCCATTTGCCTTCTAATCTGAAACTTCACACAGTATGAAAAATTTCAAGGGCAGGAGTGGCTTGCGTGTGGGGTTGATCATGTGTGAATTTTTTTTTTATTATTTTGTTTTAATTCTGTCTTGTACTGAATGTAGAAGCTGTACTTTGTGGTGCTTCTCCTTACTCTAGAACCAGTTGAAGATTTACTATTTTAAACTTTGTAATGTAATGGTTCAGGTCTTTCCGTGAAACTGCTTTATAGCGTTGCGTATAATGATGTATCAATCGTGTATCATCAATGCTAGGTATTTCTAAGTACATTAAAATCTGCATTACTGTGTGATCTTGATCTATCCTTTCTTCTCATATTACCACTTTGTGAAGAGGTTGAGAAGAGAAAAAATTCTGGAAAACAAAGCATGTACTTGACTAGGAATATGAGACTGCAATAAAAATGTTTAAATATGTTACAGGAATTATTCGTTGTCAGCTAATACAAGGGCAGTTAGAAGATGCAGAGCAACAGTTGGAGTTTCTTAATGAAATTCAACAATCCATTGGGAAATCTGGGGTAGGAGACGTCTTCCTTCATTAAACTACTTCAATTACAATCTGAAATGTGGTCTATTAGGTACTTCACATTCTAGATTTCAGACACTTGAGGAGAGTATTCTTAATGGAGCACCATTAAATCTAAATGTCATGTTTTCTTCCTGTCAATATAACTTAGTGTTGACTAATTTTCTAACACAAGCCATTTGCTTGCAGAATAAGAAGAAATGGCCAACATTTTGTAGTATTGTATGATTAACAGAGGAACTTACTTGGAATATTGAGAATGTTTTATTTATTTTTTTCTGTAGGAATTATCTTTCTTGCGTGCAGTCCTGGCTATGAAAAAACATAAAAAACAAGAAGAAGTTATTGCCTTATTGAATGATGTTCTGGATACTCACTTTTCATCTTTGCATGGGTTTCCTCTTGGTGTGGAATATTTTGAAAAACTAAACCCGGATTTCTTGCTAGAAATTATCAGGGAATATCTAAATTTTTGCCCAGTACCGGTAAGCAACTGTAGATCATGTCTGTCTGAAAACAGGAATTATTCTTGGGTTTAACTTTAAGATCAGTTAATCATGAAGGAAAGATTTAGGAAATTTTCCCTTATAAAACATGAATGTATTTGAAGTAAAAGTATGTTTAAGATATTAAACCACTATTTACTAAAAAACCTATGTAAATACATCTTTTGTGAAGTAAGCAAGTTGCAATAATGACACCCAGAGGAACTTAGGATATTGGTTTAATACACTGTATTTATACTTTTTTGTTATGTCTTTTCTTCAAGAAACCCTAAAATACAGTGAAAAGAGCTATCTCAATATGCAGCTAGGATGTTCACACTGGTGATTCTAATCTTGAAATATCTTGAAATATTTTTCTCAGTTCAGTCTTGTTTTTCAATATATGTGTTGTTTCTTTGTTTCATTTTCTTTTGTGTATTGGCAAAGATCAGTTAATATGGACTTAATATTCTTTAAAAAACTGCTCACTTAGATGGCTAATTTTCTGTGAATAAATTTGCCTGTGCTGGTTTTGTCAACAGAGGCATGTAGAGCTTAAAATGAATGGTGACCTGACATCTCTAAAGCAGAGGAAACATATTGAAAGTTTCTTCTAGTAGTGTCTTCCTTGAATAGATTATTCTTCTGAAATAGCTGGGAACCAACTTTTGTTAACCTGTTATTACCAGATTTCTAGTCTTAATTACTGAACTGTCCCATAAATATTTGTTTATGTGGAGTTATAAAATTTACTGGCCAACAAGTAGTTCTCTGTTGTTACAATCTACCCCTGCCCCACCTCCCATAATTAAATGGTAATGTTTGAAATTCTAAAACAGCATTAGCAAAGACTGTTTCATGTCACAGATGGAGATAAAAAAGAAGTGTCTTTCTGTGAGGTGGTGCCTGAAATTTTCTGGGGAATATTCTAGAAATACTTAATAGCAATGATGATTATTAATCTGGAATGAGAACTGGTTTTCCTGAACTATTGTCTATCGAAAAAAATTGTAGAAGAAAATAGAAGTTTTTACTGAAGTTTCATTATCTCTTTATTGCAAAAAGGACCTTGGGGTATTAGAAAGTGAAGCGTTTAGCCAGCTGATGGAAGCTTCCAGTTTGATAGCAGAGGATTATTGCTTCCCTAGGGTATGGGTCTTGTGGAAGTGTTAGCTGTGAACAAAAGGATCTTTAGGTTACTTTTTCCTTTTTTATGTAGGACAGTTAACAACTAGCTAAAGTAATGGAGGCAAATTAACAACATTTCAGATAATGAGCAACTAAAATGTGGTACTTTGTACTTGTAATCGACAATTGCTATTTCTCAGGTGCTGTTTTCAGTTTGTTGCTGGCAGTTTGGGATGTGTCCTGTGGTATGGAATAAGGACTGCATGGACAGGACCAGAACCTTTTCTTCTTGTCCATATGGTCATTCATTCCAACTTCAGCACTCTTGAAATTTACCAGTTCATGTTACCATTGTGTTGGATGCGTAGCATGGTAATTCAGAGTATGCTGAATGTTTTTGAACTGACTCTTCAGTTTATGTCAAGTCTGACAGTGTTACATCATCTTTGCAGTCCATGAGGCTGTCTCATGTTCCTGCTGATAAGAAGAAGTTGCCCTCTCAAATTTAAAATATATATTTCTTCACAATGGCAGCTTTCAGCTTTTTGGACTGAAGAAAATAACTATGCTTTGCTGTTTGTCATTTCAGTTTAAAGTGAAGTTTGGGCTTGAAATTAATGTAAGGCCAAAACCTGTCAACTGAAGTGCTGTTTTTTGTTGGTGTTCTATTTTTTTTTTACTCCTAGGCAGGAATTCCTGGGCAGTCTCCGACACCACTTCTCAAGCACTGTGCCTCTGCTCTTGAAACTGTGGTAAAAACTGTCCCTGGTCTTCAACAAGCTGTCTTTTTAATTGCAAAAGTGAAATACTTGTCAGGTAATCATTACATGAATGGTTAGCTAGCCACCTCTTTAATTTCTTTTATATAAAAAATTGATTTCACACTTTAAAATAGTAATTAATATTTTTCTTTCACTACATTACAGCTCATTAGCACTGCCTTTTTTTTTATTTCTGTGAATGTATCTTAATTGTACAAGCACATAAATATAGAATTTATTTATCTATTGCTTCCAAAGAAGATGACTTACTGGAACAATGGGAAAAATCATACCTTTAATCTGGTTTTGTTTTCATTTCATAGTCACTTAATACTTCATAAACAAGTTTATTCACTAAATATTTATACTTATTAAAAATAAATTTTAAAATAGGTGAATAATGCAAGCTTTATATTTAACTTTTGTATTTCATATCAACTACTTTTTCACTTTCCCTTTTTTGACTTCCTAGGGGATATCGAAGCAGCACATAGTCATCTACATTACTGTCTTGAAAGGAATCCTTCTTATGCAGATGCACACTTACTGATGGCCCAGGTGTATTTGGCACAAAACAATACCAAACTATGTTCTCAATCCTTGGAACTTTGTCTGAGCTACAATTTTGAGGTTAGTTGGCCAGAAGAATGAAACCATTTTATTCAGTCCATGATACAAATTTGTATGCTTAGGTGTAGAATAATTTATAAAATGAACTTTTTAGGACTCTTCCAGTGCAGGTTTAATATCTAAATGTTTATATAAATGTGGTGTCTGAATATTTATTAGAAATTCCCAAAAGACAAACTTAATACCTTATTACAATATATTGAAAACATTTTAATATACAAAATAAAGAAATGACAGCTTTTTCTCAAATTCTTACATAAATGTTAAAAACTTGTTATATAAACAGAATTTATAATTCCAGACTAACTTTGCAGCAGCCATCAAAAGCCAGCACAGAAGCACTTAAGAGTGATCCAGTGTTGTTTCTGGGCTTTTTGCAGAGATATATAATTGCTGATCAAAATCTGCACAGATGTGTGAGGGGATCAGAAGTCTGTAGTTACCTCGTGACAATTCATGGCGCTTTTAGCACTCTGAAGTTTTGAGAGGAGCTATATGCTGTGCTCTCTTCTATTCATGTTACATCTTTGTCCATCTTTTCTGTCCCTTCAGGAGCAAAATTGGTAAATTAAGCACTGTTTATGAAAACTTGAACTGCTTTGCAGTGGTCATGGCCAGTTTTATTTCTTGGGGCTAATACATTGTAGTATGGGATTTTGGATTTGATGACATCAGTGAAACTTTATGTAGAATTAACACTGGGTTGGGAACAGTCTACACAGCACTTAACTAGGTCTGTGTTTGTAAGAGTCTTGACAGAACTTAGCTGCAATATGAAACTACTGTTTCCTTGCAAGCATGCTCCCATCTTGGCTTCTTCCAAGGGATGCAAGAAAACTGAAGATTAGCTGTATACTTGAGACACTGAGGTGCTAGCAACCTTTATACAGTATTACATTTCCCTTATTGAGATTTCCTTTTCCTGTGAAGTATGTTTGAAGAAGGTGGAAAAATGGCAGGCGGGACTTGTGCCAAATGATGATTGTATACTTTTAATGAACAGTCTGATGAAGTGTGCATACAGCAGTGTGGAAGATGTTCATAATCTCTTAAAAAAATTCATTCTAGTTTCAAATAATGCTGTAATAAATGTTTTTCTATCCCAAAGTCTCATCTCATGTAATATTTTTTCTTTTTTAATTAAAAATTTAATTGCGAGTTTGCAGTCTTTGAAAATTCTAATATTTTCATAGGGAAACTACTGAAATTGAAATTGGATATATTAGGAGGAAAAAGGAATAGAGGTCAATATTTAGGAAAAAAAAATATTTCAAGGAGTTTGAATACTATGCATAAAGTAAAATTTGGGAATTCCTTATCTCTTGGTATTTTTTTAGGTGAGGGAACATCCCATTTATCACTTAATTAAGGCCCAAGCTCAGAAGAAGATGGGAGAATTATCAGAAGCTATTAAGACCTTAAAGATGGCAAAGAATTTGCCTGCAATGAGAAAAACTACAGCTTCCTCCAAAGCTAAAGGAAAAATACTTGAAATTGTTGAAAGTGATCGTGTGTCTGTCTTCCTAGAGTTAGTAGAAGCTCATCGTTTGAATGGGGAACTGGTAAGATGGCAAATAATTTTCTCCTCCCATTAGCAGAAGAGTGTATCTTAAGTTGTACAGAGAAAAGAAGAAAGAACAACAAGCCACCTACTTGCAGGGGCTCAACTTTGAGTCTACAAAACCCCTTTTAATTTTGAGGAGATAAAGTTGATTGTCATTTCATGGCATGTAGATTCCTGTTTTGCTGTCAGAATGCTATTAGAAGTATTTGTGGATCATGTCCTTATCTTTGGTAGCAGCATCCTTACTATCAGCTGTATCTTAATAAGCAGTAGGACACTATATATGTGTAAGAATATAAGAGAAGCCATATAGTCATGTAGTTAGAAGCTGTCCTTGGTCATCCAGCTTAATGGAGGACCTATAAGAGCACTGTGCTGAAGGCATTGATCTTGTATTTTTGCAGAACAAATGTTATTTTCTTTACTGAGACTTCTGCTGGTAGCTCGTACTACATACATTTTATGTACAAAATCAAGATGATAACAAACCCATTTAAAATGTGTTAGCAAAATAAATTGATACTGTGGATTGGATTTTTTTCTTTGGTTTGTATAATGACCCCAGACTTTGATTTGCTTCTGCTGTCATTATTTTTGGCTGTTCAACAGCAAGAAATAAATTAATTCTACTGATTTTATTATTTGCAGCATGAAGCTGCTATAGTACTGCAAGAAGCCATTAATGAATTTTCTGGAACTCCAGAGGAACTCAGAGTAGTGATTGCAACTACAGATCTGGCAATTGCTCAAGGAGATATTGAACAAGCCTTGACTGTGCTCCGAAATATCACACCTGAACTGCCTTACTTTGTACAAGCTAAAGAAAAAATGGCAGATATTTATCTTCAGTACAGGAAAGATAAGAAGTTATATGCTGGCTGCTATAGGTAAAAGTTTGTGGTGTGTGTGTGTTTTCCTATGTGTTTAATGGTAGCAGGGTAAGCTTATTTTTTACCCTTCTACTAAAGTAAATCAGAAATATCTAGTGACTTAATTCATTTGAGTAAGTGATGTAACATTTTAAACAGTAATTTGAAGTCCTGTCTTGGAAAGATACCTTGGATTTTTTTTTGTTCTATTTTCATCAATAAAGAAAAACTAAAAGCTGGCAAGGATAAAAGTTGTGCCCTATTTGTTGTTGTTTATGTACCAGTTTTGACGGTTAAATATTGAGCTAGGTTTTGTATTCTATTTCTAGGGACCTGGTAGAAAAGCTGCCAAGTGCTCATACTTTTCTTCTTCTTGGGGATGCATACATGAATATTCAAGAGGTAAGTGCTTTGTAGAGATTAAAAGAATGATAGAATCATTTGTTGACTTTGGCAAGTTGAGACAATGTACCATGCTGACAGTACTGATTGGCAGTTGCCAAACAGAAACTGCCTCTAGGAGTGTAACTGTGCTCAGTTCAAAGAAAAAGCTGTTGAAAATGCATTTCTGCTAATAACTGAATGAAAGTCAAGGAGAGAATTTTATCTAGAAGAACACTGACCAATAAGACTAACAAAAATCTAAAGTGAGAGCTAAATTATATTCAGACAGAAGTAGGAGATGTTTAGAAAAGTTCTGAAGCTTAGAATAATTCTAGGTAACAGTTCTTATATTGAAAGTTTTATTTACAAATTTTGTATTACTGAATACCTATAGATTTCTTACCTCCTTTGCTTTCTTGAACTGATAATGTTATTCAGTACTTGTAGAATACAATTTAGTCATATGAACATAGGAATTTGAAGGATACGTGTTTAATATTTGAAAGACTAGATTGTGTTAGGACACACAACTAATAATTTACTGGTTTAGGAATGTGTAGGTGATGAACAGTTCTTTATTAATGTTTTTGTGTGCTTTTTTCCTTAATAAAGAATTATAAAGCAAAAAGGAATTTGTTTAGATCTGCTGTAACATGGTTAGAGGAGAGAAATAGATTTTTATTGTCCAACACAGTAATAAGTTTGTGTGAGTTTGTTAATTGGCAAAAATAGTAGTAGAGAAGTGTCAGTGGAAAAAAAAATAAAACTCACTTGTTTGCCAAGTTTTTTCCATATTGTCTTTCAGCATGAAAATGTAAAGATACATGGGCTTTACACTTTCTGCAAATTCATAGTGACCATTCTTCCCTCAGAAGTGTCATAGCTTGTGAACTATAGTATGTGGCAGTAATTCCTGGAGGTGTTACCGGATTTTGTTATCTTCATAATTTTATCTTAATCCTTCTCTGTTTTTATCTTTTACTGTTGAAGCCTGATGAAGCCATAGAAGTCTATGAGCAGGCCATGAAGAAAAATCCAAAAGATCCAGCTTTAGCAAGAAAAATTGGAAAAGCCCTAATCAAAACACACAACTATTCAAAGGTATTCTGCAAGTATTTTTATAGGTTAATTAAGTATTGCGTCCTTTATTGTCAATATGGGCTTTGTGTCATTTTGTTTCAGGCTGGGCAGAAGAGGCATTTCACTTTAAAACACTAAACAGATTTTTTATCCATGAGAGTAAGTTTGTAGATCCCCTTCAAAATACCAGGTCTGTCAGGCTCTCTGACCCTTTCACAGGACAATGGAGGGAAGAAGGTATTTTGGGACATCCTGGGAAGGAAGGAAGCAGGGCTGTAATGGGGAAATGGTGTGATGTGTACTCTTTCTACTTAGATGCAAGAATCTTCAACTTGAGTCTTCTATGTTTTGTTTACATCTTGCTGAACCTTTTAATATAACATTCTTAAATAGTCTCCATATGTGGTTATGCTATGTAAATGCATGTTTATCAATATATGGGCTCTAGTTTTTCTAGTTATCGTTAATTTGGCATTACATTTTTGAAAGCCTGTACTTGCAACTAAATATTATCTTTTTAATAGAGTATTTATTAGAAATCACGTGGTTACAAGAGAAGTGAAGAAAATAGAGAAAACTTGAAGCAACCATTAAATACTTAAGTAGCAAGGTTGTTTTCTTTAGTCTTTTAAATAATACTAATATTTTTTATTTCTTCATTTTAGGCAATCAGTTACTATGAGGCTGCATTGAAAAGTGGTCAGCAGAATTTCCTTTGCTATGATTTGGCTGAACTTTTAATGAAACTGAAGCAGTATGAAAAGGCAGAAAATGTACTTCAGCAAGCTTTAGATCATGAGCCTGGTAGGGGTGTTACTAGTTTACAACAAAACATACAATTTCTACTGTTGTTTGTGTTTTCTGCATGATTCGAAAAAGTAAACAAGTCTAATGTAAATTGTTTCTGAGCTGTAAACTACAGGAAACTATTAAGTGATAAATGAGAAATGCACTCTGAAATAAATTTCCCTTAGATTTCAAGGTGCTTTTGCTGGGGTTTCTCAATTTGGAACATCTGTAATAGCAGACAGATGTCAGTAAACACAATAGCAGAGCTCTACACATACAAGGTTCTTACTCTTCTGTGCTAACAAATATTCTGATTATGAATTGATTGCGTATAGATGAGTTATTCTCTGCTGTTAGGGAATGGCACAGAATGGTTGTTGAGGTTATAATTTCTACCCAGTCTCCTTTACAGCATAGAGATCAAACTGGTTAAAGATGTCTCTTAGGACTCTTATATGTTAGGAATATGCATTTGCAAAGCTACAACTCTTGTGGTTTTTTTTCCCTTTTTTTAAAACGACAATTACACTTTAAGGTGTTTAGTGTGAACTATTGAGCTGTACCCTGAATTAAGTAAATCTTTTTGCAGTGGTTTAATGATATATGTTAACCTTTGTGGCTATCTGAATACAGAAACTGTTACTATCAAGTCTTATTACTAGGCCCCTCTGAAACTTTTTCTTAAGTCCCTATTTTATTGTTCTTATGTATTGTGCAAGGCATTGTTTTCTTGCTTTTTACTGAGAAAAAAATCCAATTTATCATTATATTCTTGTCTTAGTTTAACCTTTGAGAATCTGGTTAATTTGATCTTTTGCTGTGGAGGGATAACTTACCAGTAAATATAGTTTGCCCCATGTACTTTAAAATCTTCTCTTCCATCATACAATGAAGCAATAAGTATTTTAAGTCAATATCCTTTTTGTACATCTTTGATGTGCATGCATTCTCTACATGAAATGAAAGTAAATCTCATTGGCTGATTGGGAAAACTTGAACAGTTGAATATCTCTTTTTTTTTCTTTTAGCAATGCTGAAATATTCTTTTTTGTTGAAACAAAAATTACGTGTATAAGAAATCTACTAGAGGGAATGATCTGGCATGGTTGGCTGCATGACCTAATCTCTGATTCAGAGTTGCATATCACAATCACAGCACTTTGAAGACAGCTTGCTGATAGAGCATAGCTTGATATAAGTTTCTTTTTTAAATTTTCATTAAGATAAAGCATAGATTTTAGTGGCTTTTATCATAGAATCATAGAATCATAGAATCTTAGGGGCTGGAAGGGACCTCGAGAGATCATCTAGTCCAACCCCCCTGCCAGAGCAGGGTCACCTAGAGTACATCACACAGGAACTCATCCAGGTGGGTTTTGAATGTCTCCAGTGAGGGAGACTCCACAACCTCCCTGGGCAGTCTGTTCCAGTGCTCTGTCACTCTCACAGTAAAAAAATTTTTTCGGATATTCACCTTGAACTTCCTATGCTCCAATTTACACCCATTACCCCTTGTCCTATCACTGGTCATCACCGAGAAAAGCCTAACTCCGTCCCCCTGACACTCACCCATTACATATTTGTAAACATTGATGAGGTCACCCCTCAGTCTCCTTTTCTCCAAGCTAAAGAGACCCAGCTCCCTCAGCCTTTCCTCATAAGGGAGATGTTCCACTCCCTTAATCATCTTCGTAGCTCTGCGCTGGACTCTTTCAAGCAGTTCCCTGTCCTTCTTGAACTGAGGGGCCCAGAACTGGACACAATACTCCAGATGTGGCCTCACCAATGCAGAATAGAGGGGGAGGAGAACCTCTCTTGACCTACTAACCACACCCTTTCTAATGCACCCCAGGATGCCATTGGCCTTCTTGGCCACAAGGGCACATTGCTGGCTCATGGTCATCCTCCTGTCTACCAGGACCCCCAGGTCTCTTTCACCTACACTACTCTCCAGCAGTTCAGCCCCCAACCTGTACTGGGACATGGTGTTGTTCTTCCCCAAATGTAAAACTCTGCACTTCCCCTTGTTGAATTTCATCATGTTTCTCCCCGCCCAACTCTCCAACCTATCTAAGTCTCTCTGAATGGCAGCACAGCCTTCTGGTGTGTCAGCCACTCCTCCCAGCTTAGTGTCATCAGCAAACTTGCTGAGGGTACATTCTATACCCTCATCCAGGTCGTTGATGAAGATGTTGAACAACACCGGTCCCAGTACCGACCCCTGTGGGACTCCACTAGTCACACACCTCCAACCAGATTCTGCCCCATTGACTACAACTCTCTGACTCCTTCCTTTCAACCAGTTCCTAATCCACCTCACTTCCTGATCACCAAACCCATACCTGATCAACTTTTCTACAAGGATGCTGTGGGAGACGGTGTCAAATGCTTTACTGAAATCAAGATAAACCACATCTACCGCTCTACCATCATCTATCCACCTAGTAATTTCCTCATAGAAGGCTATGAGGTTAGTCAAACATGATTTACCCTTGATAAAACCATGCTGACTGCTCTTGATGACCCCCATGTCCTTGATGTGCCTGGAGATAGTCACAAGAACAAGTTGTTCCATCACCTTTCCAGGGATGGAGGTGAGGCTGACCGGTCTATAGTTACCCGGGTCCTCCTTCTTGCCCTTCTTGTAGACTGGAGTGACATTTGCTATCCTCCAGTCCTCAGGCACCTCACCTGTTGCCCATGACTTACTGAAGATGATGGAGAGTGGCCTAGCAATGACCTCCGCCAGCTCCCTCAGCACCCTTGGGTGCATTCCATCTGGACCCATTGATTTATGGATGTCCAGATTACTCAACTGATCCCTAACCCAATCCTCATCTACCATGTCAAACTCTTCCTCTATCTTGACTTCTTCTGGGGCTATATGAATCTGGGGCTCATAGGGAGACCCTGCAGGAGTGAAGACAGAGGCAAAGAAGGCATTCAGCACCTCTGCCTTCTTTATATCCTCTGTCACCAGGGCTCCCACCTCATTCCTCAATGGGCCAATATTGCCTCTACTGCTAGTTTTGCTAGCTATGTATTTGAAAAAGCCCTTTCTATTATCCTTAACCTGACTTGCAAGGTTAAGTTCCAAGGAGGCCTTAGCTTTCCTAATTGCCTCCCTACATCCTCTGACAACAGTCCTATATTCCTCCCACGTGACCAGCCCCTCCTTCCATGATCTGTAGATTTTCCTTTTCCACTTAAGTTTGCCCAGTAGTTCCTTCTTTAACCATGCAGGTCTCCTAGCACCCTTACTAGATTTCCTAACCATTGGGACACTCTGATCCTGTGCTTGCAAGAAGTGGTCCTTGAATGTTGACCAGCTATCTTGAGCTCCTTTATTTTCTAGCACCCTGTCCCATGGGATTTCCCTTAATAGATGATTGAGGAGACCAAAGTTTGCCCTGTGGAAGTCCAGGGTTCTGGTCCTGCTGGGTATTTTGTTCCTTCCACACAGGATATGTACTCATATAAAATCTGTTTTGTTGTGATTACATCAGCTCAGTTAAGATTTTATTAGCATTTAAATTCTATCACCATGCCTTACAAATTAGGTAGTTAATATTGTACAAACAAGGCAAACAAATAATTATCTTACTGTATTGCTTAATAATCTACCTGGTCTTCTGACATTTTTCAAAAAGAATTTTCAGCTTCAGTACAATACATTTTTTTTCTACTATGTTCTTGTTTGTTACACAGTTGTCAGGCTTTTCACTCTCAGTCTATCCTTCTTTCTCTCTTTCTTTACCTTTCTTCTTTTAGATTCTGTAGTATTGCTACATTAAAAGAGAAAGCAAGGAGACTTGCTATTAAGGGGAAGAAATTCAAAGTAGAGTGAAAAGTCATAGCAGTACTGTGAATAATTAGAATGCAATGATTCTTTGAAATATAAATATGTGTAATTTTGTAGGAGTGTAAAATGGTTTGGTTTTTTTGTCCCTTGTTTTTTCTTTCTGGGTTTCAGTGTTTAGGAGTAAGGTAGGACAGGTAACAGCTTCTGTTGTTCAAATTTAAAAAAATGGAAGAGAATATTTCAGATTATCCCATATTTTGTTTTATTTTTATTTTTCTATTATAACCACTTATTTATTTGTTTATTTGTTTTATCTAAATGTTGCATTTTAAAATGCTTTTAAATTCCCTCTTTCAGAGGTTTACCTTTTCTGAATTCACAGCTCAGCAAATCTGCAGGAATTCAAAACTGTTTCTCTACCACCACATTTGTTTTTATTATGTATGTCTTCAAAAAGAGGTTATTCTAAACATTACAGATTTACCTATGGATAAGAAATCATGAGTTATAATATTATCTTTTCCAATCCTTTCAGTTCTCAGTTTTCTCAGTCTAGCCTTCTCTTTGACTCAAAGATTCTTCCAAGTTTAGTCCACATTGAAACTTGTTCTGGTTCTTCTACTCCAGAACACTTTACCTATCTCTATTTTTTCCTGTATTTTCTTTATTTTAGAAATTCTCTATTCAGTCAAATCATATATTTGCTCTTCTTACAGCACTGCTTTTCTTTAGGTTCCACTGTAAAATCATTAAAATAAGAAGCTTTTAAAGGCCTTTCAATAGCCCTTGGAAAAGGTCCTATGTATATATTTTGGGGGAAAACCTCCCAAAATCTGCATGGAGTGTTTAGACCCTATGTAAAAAAAAAAAAGGAAAAAAAAAAAATAAGTCTTGAAGGCTGCTTTCTCTATTCTCTGTTCTAGAGAAGTAAAAGCATGGTCCTTTCTTTGGAAAAGAGAGGAGAAATTGATGAGAATTAAAAGGCCTGTTCTTAGCAAAATCTTAGCAGGTCTTCAAAAACAGCTCAAAGGGGAGTTTTTTTACTGATTTATGTAAATAGAAAGGCAAAGTTGTCAGAAGCCCAATACAAAATATGGAGTAAAGTTCTTAATCCCCACTCCTAGACATATTATTATTATTAAATCAGAGTAGTTAGGTTGGAAGGGATCTTAAATATCATATAGTTCCAACCTCCCTGCATGGGCAGGGACACCTCCCAGTAGACCAGGTTGATCAAAGTCCTGTCCAGCCTGGCCTTGAACACTTCAGGGATGGGGCATTCACAACTTTTCTGGGCAACTTGTTTCAGTGCCTCATGCCCCTCATGGTGAAGAATTTCTTCCTAATATATAATCTAAATCTACAGTCTTTAAGTTTGAAGACATTACTGCTCATCCTGTAGCACTGGTATTAATAAGTTTGCAGAAAATGTTTTGACATTTTGGCATTTTTTTCATTAACACTAATAGCATTAGGTGTAACAAAACTTGCTATGAGAAGGCCCCCGCTGCTCTCCCCCTGCCCTCGCGCCTGCCCTGCGGTGCCGCTGCCGCTCTCTGCTCTGCGCTGCCGCGTGCTCAGAGGAGGCTGCCAAATGGCCGCTTTTTAACCCTTGCCGCCGTTCACAGCCACACCCCCTGCCACGTCAGCCTTCCTCTCCCTCGCAGGCTTCCCGCTCAGACTCGGGTCTCCTGGCTCTGCCCTGGCTTCACCGTCTCTGGGAAGCCCGGCTCCCTCTCAAATCCTCAGTAAATTTAAAGGAACAGCTCTCACCGCTGCCGGTGCTGCTGCCGCTCTCTCTTCTGCGCTGCCGCGTGCTCCATTTGTGTATTATTGTGGAATTATTTTAAAAATACCACTTTGGCAATAGATAAAATTAATGCAAGCCAGGGAGGACTTTTGTTCTTCAGTTATTATTTATGTATATATTTATGTATATATATATTAACTAAAAGGAGCTTGCTGCTTTTTGAGTAGATACTGAAATACTTAGTTAAAATAACAATTTGTATTTAAGTCTGTTCCAGACGAATGCAAGGAAGGTTGTTTGAGGTCTGACTAGATATTTAATCAGACAATCTTAAGCTTTTTGAGTGTACAGCAGCACTCCTTGAATCAATTTGGACATTTTCCATTGACTTTAAAAGAGGTTTTAGAGAAGAAATGTCAGAAGTGGCTTTATTTCCTTTCCACTTAAAAGCTTTTCTCGCCTGTTTATGATAATGCAAATAGGCAAGATAGTAATTTTTTTGTTGTTGTTCTATTTGGATCTTTCAGTCTCTTTGCCCTTAAATCTCAGTCTATCTAAAGGTTGTAATGTTTACTCTGTCCACTAACAACACAGCAAATCAAATCACAATCCTAAATACTTAAGATCAAGCTGTGAACGTTTCACAGAAGCTCTTTTCTGGTGTATGTGGAGAGCTTTGTCTTTTTTTGTCTTTACCAGGATCTGTTAGTAGAAAAATCATGTTTGTTTAATGTAATTCTTGCAGTCAATGAATTGTCTTCTCTGATGGAAGATGGACGTTACCAGGTGCTTCTGGCAAAAATTTACAGCAAAATGGAGAAGATTGATGAAGCCATTGGTTCATTACAGCAGGTAAAGGGGACAATAAAAAACCCTATGAAAGTTTGCAATGCCTTTACATTTATCCCTTCTTTCACTTTTATCCCAGATTCTAACCATAGTATTTTGTGAATGAGGAGAATGCATACATGGTAGGGATAAAGCATCAGTCACTGGTGCAAATTGTAAAGAACATAAGTGGTTAGAAAGTCTAAATTTCTTGTGAGCAGTGTTACCTGAATTTTAGATGAGAAGGCAGGTTTTTACTGGAAGCCTGCATTTATACTATGCCTTTATTTGTGTGTGTAGCATCATTCTAACAGATCAAGTGGAAAAAGAAAGTGGCTGCGGGGAGCACCATTCATAGAACAGTCTGGAGCAGCCCTCAGTGGCTGCCTGTCATTTTGGTTAACTGCTGTTTATTTCAAATAGCAATATTAAGATCTGTTTATTCTGAAGTTGAATATTATCACTTGGATTGAGGCTTGAAAGAATAATTAGATGCTAGAGATAATGCGATTCATTTGTAAGATGCTTTCTCAACTCAAAGGTTGAGCAAGAGGTTGGGTCAGTGTATTGTCTTCCATTATACCTCCCTTTACAAAAGGAGCTTCCTTCTCTTCCATCTAAAAGGAAGCCTTGGTAGCGTTTTCTGACCAGCAAGAAAAGCAAATCATGTCGCTTGGTTAGAAAGATAATTGTATATAAAAGTTAAAATCCTGCTGATATTGCTATTTAATCTGTTGTTAAATTCTCACCTTTTTTTTCCTTATAATGTACATTTTTCGTTCTCTAAGTTGATTCCCTAGCCCCTTCTCCTTTTTTTTTTAAATTTTCCCCACAGCAGTCTATTTCTCTTACTTGTTTATTTCTTTAATTCTTAATAGTTTCTTACTATATACCTCACTTGAAAAACTTTGTTTCTCTCTCTTTTTTCATTTCTTGTTTTTTGTTACCCTCAAACTCTTTTCTTGAGTCTTTTCCTGCTCCTCCTCCTTTTGCTGCCACATTCAGTTACACAAAAACACCTATATTTTTATTATTTCAGCATGACTAAATGCTTGGTCGTGTTATTGCCTCTTATTAAATGGTTATTTTCAGAGTGGTGTTAGAAGTTTCCCCCAGATTTTGCTTTGTGTTTCAATTCTCCTTCCATGCTATGCAAAATGATAAAGAGGTGAGATGAAGCATAATAATAATACTAGCACTTCCTTCTCTTTAACCTGTGAACTTTTAAAGAGTGAAGCAGGTCTTCTTTTATTTCAATGTTAAAGTAATTACAAAACTGAAAGACTGAAGGAAAAAATGTGAAAAGGTATGGATATTTTTCATGTAGGAAGGTAGTTTGGAGATGAACGTAGTTCTTAGTGGAAACACACCGAGGTGATAACATTGTTCTAAGGAAAACTGTAGGGCTTGTGTCCACAGGCATTGCTTTTCTCTTTAATAGTGAGCTTTGTTCAGTGATACCCTACACTAGCATTTTTTTGTGATTACAACTCTTTTAGTAGTTATAAATTGGAACAAAATGATTTTAAGTGGGAAAGAGGTTACTTATACATAATGCAAGGCATAGAACCATGGGGGAATTTAGACCAATAAAAATGTATCATCTTTATTCAAATGAATATGTTTGACCTAAATATTCCTTAGGTGGAGTACTAAATAAGCTTGTTCATACCACTCTTTACTTCAAGTACATAAGTGATAAACTGGATTCCTCCTGGACTTTTTGCTTTAAAATCCTGTTTGTGTTTCACAAAATACTGTCTGCATTATTTCCTCAAGATTATATTCAGTAACACCTAGATTATACATTATTGGGTTGGCAAGAAGTTGCCATAAGGGGTATTATACAAAAAGTGTATTGGAATTCAATTTTCTTGAAAGTGTTGAACATAGGTTGGTTTTCAGCATGTTTTCAATGTGTATTTGGAGGAAGCAAGGCAATTTGAGATAAGTTGTTGAGTGAGAGACATTGGAGATTTTGTTCTGTTCTCCTTGTTTTCATTGATGTTTTTATAGCAGAGATACTTTTAGGGTTTTTTTAATTATTTGGGGTTTTTCATCTATAAAATATATAATGTGCTTATAAAACCTCTTAAAAATGTAATTACATTATTCTAAAGTAGATAATATAAAATCTATTCCTTTGAAAAATTTTAACTGTCCACTTCTTTCCCCCCACTAGGCCCAGGAATTACAAGCCAGAGTGCTTAAACGTGTTCAAATAGAGCAGCCAGATGCAGTTCCTGCACAGAAACAGTTAGCAGCTGAAATTTGTACTGAGATCGCAAAACATTCTACAACCCAGCGAAACTATGAGAAAGCAATTAAATTTTACAAAGAAGCTCTTTTTCACTGTGAAACTGATAACAAGGTCAGTTCTGCCTCTGACTATTTTGCTTTGGTTTTCCATTCAACTTTGTATTTGGCAATACGTTTTTCCAGTTATCCTCAGCGTAGAAGTGTATTTGCAACTCTTTCTGCTTTATGATATACACACACAGAGCCTTGCATTTTCTCCCCTTCATTGTTTATGATAAAATAGTTGCATGTACTGCTAATTTCTGTCTCTTATGCTAACTCCTGATTCAAGTGGTCTGCACACACTCTGTGTTGTCTATTAGATCATACAGTGAGCCTTTGTTTGTGTAGCAGTTGAGGATGTGTGAGGTACAGCATGGTAATAATGGAGAAAGAAACAATCTTGCTTGTTGTCTGTCCTCTGGAATGAAGTCCCAGTGATTTCAGTCAGTTCAAACAATTACTGTCTCTTCTGTATCTGTTTTAGATTTTTACCTGGACTTGGTAGGATTCTGGTTTTAATCACAAAATGTTGCTGTTGTTGAGCAGTACTTATTGCACTGCTTCTCTCTTCCCTGCATTGTCCCTTTCTCACAAGTCTGTCTCTTGATAAATGCTGGTAAATTTGTGCTTATTTTTGTCCTCTTTTTCCTCCTCCTTTCACAGCCCTGGGTTTGGGAGATGGAGAAGTGAAAGGCTAAGAAATCTATAATGAGACCTAAAGTTTAGTGTCCACTTCAGTGAATTTTTTAGATTAAAAATATTTTTTTGCCAAATTTCCAAGATTTTCTGGTATAAGTGTTTTGTGGTTTTTGTTTGGGTGTATGTGAAGACTACTTACTTTACTTCTTATTTTGCAATTGGTATATTCATAACTTGAAATTGTGTGTTGTGGTTCAAGAACCTGAGTCCTTCCTAAAGCTACAACTTCATCATCTTTGAGACAGGCTTTCCTCAAGGCATCTTGTAATTATGAAGGAGAAAAAAAAAGAAACTGCGAGAGGAATATTTAAATATTCAAGGGGTAACTTTTGCATCCTACCATTAAGAGTGAGGAGACTGCCTATTATAGTACAGGTACAGCTGTGGCTTTTGTGGTATGTCATCCTGGTAATTGAGTATAATTTTATTTCTTTCACACTAGTACTGTAATACCAGCATGGCATTTCCATTCAATTCTTGCTAGAATCATACTGTTGAGAGATTCCCAGTGGTGCAAGATAAGCTGTGTACCAGCATTTGTATTGAATATCTTGTTAGATGCACTTACTGGAGATTTTTGCTTTACTCCTACTTCACTAGCAGCACAGAATACAATGACATTTTAGAACATCTAAGACTGAAGTTATGGTTAAGATCTTGTTCCCTGCTTAGAGTACTGAATGCAAAGTGCTTTTAATTACCCACAATTAGTACAAATGAATTATCTCACTCTTGTTCTACAGTTTCAGTAGTTTTGAACTTGTTTTCTTCCCTTCAAAATGAAGGGAAGAACCTAAGTAGGACAAAGTTGGAGTTCAGTTCTTTTAGATTACAAAATATAAATTTGAGCTGTTAAACACATACCTGTTTCTTGATGTCTTGACAGAGTTTGCTTTTGTTAAAATTATGTATGTAAGTGTTGGAAATTCCTTTGAAGCTCTCTGTACTTTTTCATCAGAACAAAATCTCCTTTATTGTAGCCAAAGTAACCCAAAACAGATTTGAAGTATTGCATTAAACAAATGATTTGGCTAAATGTAGAGAGATTTCAGTTGCTGTCATAAGGGTTTTGTATTTTCTTGTTGCGTTTCATGTAGTTCAATCTGATAGGTAATGACCAACACAATTTCTCTGACCAGATAAGGCGCAATGCATTTTCCAGATGCAGACTTGAAGTGGGTCACAGAGTGCATCAAGGACATAATTTCACAGTATCGTTGTGTTTTGGGTTGGAGTTGAAAATGTAGATACCACTTCCAGTCACTAGAAACTAGTATAGGAAGTCCAGTTTAACTGGCTTTCTTCTCTGATTTGCCCAAGGCACAAAGTGTTCCTTGACTAGGAGACTCCTTTTTAGTCTTCCACTGTGCTATGGCCATAAGAACAGTGGATTGAAGAAAAGTTTTCATAATTAAAATTCTTACATGCGCGTTATATTCATATAATTTCAATGCTTACCTACCTGCCTTTCTGTTTCAGAATTATATGGTCTGTGTTTGAATATGTAAATAACAGTAAGTAGGAAGAAAACGGTTGTTAAATATTATGCAAGTAGCTTTCGTATTGTGAGCAGGATGTTCAAATCACTGTTTTAATTCAGAAGTGCCTTTTGCAAGTGTAACCAGAGGGAGAACTGTGTTGCAGTTACAAAACAAAATCAGAGCACCATACAAAATTAAGCAGGGATAACATTACTTTCCATTTGTCTACTGCTAATTTTACTTTGTGATTGCTTTAATTTCCATTTGTTTCAATGGTACTATGGTTAAATCAGTGGTAACCCTTACGTGACAGAAAAGTTTATAAACACTTTCTTAGAATAGTCTGTGGTGGGACCTCAGCCTTAAGGATGCATACTTAGGTACATTTTACTTGATATTTATTTTGTCATTGCTTCTTGGAAATGAATCCACACACAGTCTTTGGTTTGGAAATGCAAATGAGATAACACTTTCTGCTGGAATTTGCTTATACTCGAAAACTAATCAGTAAATGTCAATGAGGTATTTGCTTCTGTCAATGAATTTAAAAGTATTTGCATTTACTTTTTTTTTCAAAAAAACCCTATTCTTAGCAAAATATTGTAGGCTTCAGAGCAATACTAGTGGAGCAGCTCTGTTTTCAATGTACCTCCAGAATCTCCCTCTCAAGAAGAAAAGCTTAATATACTTTAAAGGTGAGGGAATGGAAACAGCAGAGAAAGCTCTCTCCTTAGAAGAGAAATAATTTTTCCCTGAGGGTTTGAAATCTTGTATTAACACTCGTAGGACTGAACCACTTTTCTTTGTCTTTGAATTACATATAGTTAAATATTTTAATATACAGGCAATGTTGGAACTTGCACGTTTGTATCTTGCGCAAGATGATACTGATGCCTGTCAACATCAGTGTTCCTTACTACTGAAGAGTGACCAAGATAACGAAGCAGCAACGATGGTATGTGCTATTAGACTTATCCTGTACAAGTTTTTTGAGGTTTTGTGTGTCTGCAGTGTGATGGATCTATAAAATACTACTTTTAAGAAATCTTACAGCTTCTGATTTTAAAAAAAAGTGAGAAATCCTTTGCAACAAAATGTTTTTTTCCTGTTTATGCTGGATAACAATTCAATATGGAGTTTCTATCAATCATAGCATTCACTTTATCTCAGTGCAAAAATTTGTATTTAAAAAGTACTAGTAGAGGAAAAAGTAGTAATTGTAAGATTGACTAAAGCATGGCTTAATGCATGTTTAATAACAATTGGCTAATGATCAGGGAAGAAGTTATTTTTCCAGCACAGTAATAGTAAAGCAAGTGTCTAAAATAACTCCCAGAGGGAAAGAACTGCCATTTTACAGGTGGGTTTACATCTTTCTACAATCATAGTTAATCATATTTCTGCTCAACTATTTTTAATCACAGCTGCATATTCTCTGTACAGAACATACATGCTTTTTGGCTGGCAAGAGCTCAATAGACTGAGCAACTTTTGCTTTAACACATTAGGAGCAAAACTATTTTAAGATGGGAATAATTTATTTTCTCACAGCAGTCTAACGTCTGGAATTTATCCTAGTGTGATGCAAGAACAGGGGAAAGAGCACTCTTAACATACATTACTAAATCTACTCTTTATTAGCTATCTCTCAGTGTAGAGACACAGAAATAATTTGTTACTTCCGCTATCAAAGTGGATTATCATCTTTCTTTTTCCCAAACTTTAACTTTGTTTTTCTATGTGCTTCATCTGCAATTAGAGGAAATATAATTAGGAGTAAAACTATACAAGTAAGAACAAACATGTTTGAAGGTACACCACAGTGTTTAAATTTCTTTTAATTTCTACCTTAAGTGAAAAATTGAGATGTGAGTCTCTCTCTTTTGTTATTATCTTGTGTATTTGCCAGAGAGGAATGAAAAACCCAACTGAGTTTACTCTTCTGCAGTTTCTGCAGCACTTTAAAGCTAAAGTTTCAACTCCCCACTTCATGGAACTAGAGCTCGTTATAAACCACAATTTACAGCATTTGTTTTGTTTTCCCTAAATTGGTCAATATTGTAGATGATGGCTGATCTCATGTTCAGGAAACAAGATTATGAACAAGCTGTCTTTCATTGCCAGCAGCTGCTAGAACGCAAGCCAGGTGAATATTTAGCACTGATACTTTAAGTTCTTCCTGATACATAGTTCTAATGAGATAGGGGAATAGAAATCTAAAAAATACTTTCTATGTTGGAAAAGAAATGTGCTATTTATAATGGTACGTATACTAAAACCAAAGACAATTACTGTACATACAAACATAAAGCTGTTGTCCATATGTATAAATATATCTGTGGATACATATAGAGAGGATATGAGATGATTATTTCTCATGCATACAGTAATTTACTTTGCTGCAATGTAATGTGCCTTGTTTACCTCAAGCCAAATACAGCTGGGGTGTTATTTACTTGTAACTGTAAAGCACTTTCCCTTGTATTTAAGATAGTGAGTGCATGAACAGAAGCTAGCATTTTATTTCAAGATGAATAAAGGAAACTTGTCTCATACGGGAATAAGTTTCTTTAGCAATTTGAAAATTATGGCCAGAGAAAAAGCTACTAAAATACACTAAAATAGCACTGTAATGAATGTAAAGCTTTCTAGTGGACTTTGTGAAGGAGGTAATGAGAGTATAGCAAACGTTTTTGTCTTAATTGCTTTTGAAAGTGAAATACATTTATAATTATGCAGGTTTTTATAGAACTATTGCAAGTATCGCTTGGTATCTTCAGTCTTGTATCTGTGTTTACTATGTAATATGCATTATATATTACTTATTATATTATTGAGGCTTTGTGAAGCCTCTTCTAGTGCTCACAGCAAGGAGGTTGGAACCTGATGATCTTTAAGGTCCCTTCCAACCTTATTCATTCTATGATTCCAACATACACCATTTTTGTATGTGAAAAAAAACAAGGCAAGTGCTTTATTACATAAATTATTCATACAGCAAATAACTAGAATTACAGTGTCCTAATTATTTGTATATTTAGATAACTATGCAACCCTTTCACGATTAATTGATCTGTTAAGAAGAGCTGGAAAACTAGAAGAAGTCCCAAGATTTCTTTTAATGGCTGAAAAACATTCTTCCAGAACAAAGCTTGAACCAGGATTTCACTACTGCAAAGGACTGTATCTTTGGTACTTGCAATTATAATTAAGGTTTATTTGATTATGTAGTATATATTTAAATAAATTTTCGTGCATTATCATTTAAAGATGTTACATACAGTGTGATAAGTAATAATAGCACTATTTTCCTAATTACTTAAGTTCCTAGGTTTTAAGGAAAGATCTCCTTTTCTCTTCTGACAAACTTTCCAATAACCTCCTCTTTAAAATGAAGGTATTTTCAGTCTCACATATATGTTTCTTATTTCCTGCTTGTTAAAAAGGACATTCTTGCTGGTTCAATAATATTACTTATTTTCAAATTTTAGAATTTGTTAGACTGGTTTTAGTCTGCAAAACCAAGTTCCTTGCGATAGTATGCGTGCTGTTCAAACCTTGCATTATCAGTGAGTCCAAGTGCATCATCTGTTTTTAAATACTTGGGCTGCTTCTTGGTATTTGGGTGACATTTGAGAATTTTACATGCTCAGCTTTTAATACTTTCATTATCTGGCTAGGTATACAGGTGAACCAAATGATGCACTTCGGCAGTTTAATAAAGCTCGAAAGGACAGTGACTGGGGACAGAATGCAGTCTACAACATGATTGAAATTTGTTTGAACCCAGATAATGAAACTGTGGGTGGTGAAGTCTTTGAAAATCTGGATGCTGACAAAGGGTATGTGAAGGAAAGAAATATTGCTTGTTTTTTTCTGTCATCCCCTTCCTCTGCCACCCCTTACTAATGTGCCTCAGTTTAAATTGCAAGAGCTTTGGACTTATTAAACACCTTGAATATTCTACTTAGTATATTGTGAGAGACCATTCCAGAATGTAAGAAGTAGGTCTAAAGCAGAAAATACAGAAGACTTTATCTGGAATACTGGTCACTTGCAGTGTTAAAAACAGCTTGTTAGGTTGGAACTGCTGGTGTTGCAGAAGAGAATCAACACAGAATGCCTAATTAATAAAGCCATTCTACATAAAATATGATTCCTTTAGCATGGAATTGGTACTAACTCATAATTATTTTTTTTGTATATTAAAATATAAGCTTTTACAATAACTTTCTGATAACAGGAATTCAACAGAGAAGCGGGAGTCTGTGCAGTTAGCTGTAAGAACAGCAGAGAATCTTCTGAAGGAACTCAAGCCTCAGACCATTCAGGGTCACATTCAACTGCGAATTATGGAGAATTATTGTCTCATGGCTACAAAACAAAAATCAAATGTTGAACGAGCACTGAGCACTTTCACAGAAATAGTTGTGGCTGAGGTTAGTAACCTATTTCATTTCCTCAGTCTTCTCTTTCATACTTAATAGATATTTTTTTTAACTAGTCTCACAGTTTGCAGTCAGGAATAGTTGCATGTGGTAGTGCTATTCATTCTAAGTTATTTTTTTTAATTCCAATTAAAAAATATTTTTATATTAAAACCAAAACCAACATGGTGAAGTAATTTAGAAATTTCAGTTGGATGCCAAATTTATAACTTAACTAAATGCTGATATTGCTAGTTACTGAAATGTGATTACGCTATTTGGTTTGAGTTGCTGGGTTTGCTTTTTAATTCCCAGTCTTTCCAGCAGTGTCTGATGATACACGTCTGTACAGTAACTTTATTCTGTAAGCAAAAGTAATTAAATATAAGCTGCCTTCATGTACTTTGTGGCAATTTGTCAGAATTTAGATTGTAGGGCAAGTTTATCCATCTGCTTGAAATCATCCTTATAATGGGAATCTTCATTATTTTATAGCTAGTTGTAGGCATTAGCCTACAGGATTAATAACTGATTATTACCAGCACCTTACAGCAGATTTTATTTAAGCACAATTCCAGACAGAAGAATGTTCAGGTCTATGTCGTCTTCTAGATCACATAAAATACGTAGTTTGAATCTCTTCAGAGTTTATTGATCATGCTAGGTGTGACTATTAAGGGAGAGAGGGGATGAGCTGATCATTATGTGGAGGAGGGATTTTTGGTGGCGTCATTTATTTTTTTGGACCCACTATGGCAAGCTTACTTACAGCACAGCCCTACAAAGAGAGTGTAGAGGCAGAATACCAGTAGTGAACCAGAAACCCTGAGAGTGAGAAACAAACTTGTTAGTTTCTCATAGAGCTACAGTCTGCATTTAGGAAGCAGTTTCCAGGATATGTCCCCCATTCTCATCTATACCCCAAGCTAATAAAGGCAGGAATTTTCCAATTACACTTGTTCTTGCTCTTCTTACTGCTTGCTTGAGGCTTTTGCATAGCACGGTGGCTTTTAAGAATCCTACTTGTTATATGTAGCTTTTGGATACAGGCAGTTTAGACTTACATTTTTAGGAGCTGTACACCTAATAATAGGAACTGGTGTCCCTGTTACTGACATTTGTCAGGCACTTCTAAAAGTAGAAAATACCATTTGTATTGTAACTTCAAGAGAGTTCAGTGTTCTGCATGAAGTATTTATTTGTGTACCAAAAGGATAAATATTAGTGGTATCAGAATGTTTCTCGCTGAGATGAAGTACCTGTGAATGCTTTAAACATTTCTTGGGCCTAAAGAAATGCTTTATGTTTTGGTTATAAGTTTGTTTAAATTTTGGTCCCAAACTTATATTCAGCCCCTTAATTATTTACATGGTATTTATCACGACTGGTCTTACAGAAGTAACCATAGTACTAGAAGGAAAACATAGAAGATTGAATCTTACATTTTTATTTTCTGAGATTTACCTTTTAGTTTTCAAATATCTGGTGAAAGTCTTTATTTTGCTTTTAACATCTTTTTTAAAAAACAAAAAACACCAAGCAGTCACTATGCTTTTTACTGCAGAAGGATCACATACCAGCACTCTTGGGAATGGCCACAGCCTACATGATCTTGAAACAGACTCCACGAGCCAGAAATCAGTTAAAACGGATTTCAAAAATGAGCTGGAATCCCATTGATGCAGAGGAGTTTGAAAAGAGTTGGCTTCTGCTTGCAGATATATATATTCAGTCTGCAAAATACGATTTGGCAGATGAATTACTAAAACGATGCCTACGTCATAACAGGGTAAGTGAATGCACATTAAAATAATCTTATTAGCCTATTTCAGCTCATCTAAATGTTTAGCTTCCATCTGAAACATAATTGTCAAATGTATTTATTTTTCCAGTTTCTTGGTATTTTACTTATTAAGAAGTAGGCCAAAACAAATGAAAAAAAGGTCAATATTTTCAGAACTTAATTTTACTCTTGAAAATATTTCATCTATTGGTAGCATGATAATATATGCTGTTCACAGTAAGGGCATCTGGTAGATAAGGTTTTGCTTATTTTTCTGGTTTTTTTTCCTGCTTTATGTACTAAATATAAGACATTAATTACTGTATCTTTCATACGAACTTTTATTATGGATTTAATTTTTCTTACAGGTGTAACATAAATAGGGCTACTGTTTTCAAGTAGCGCTTAGTATTTTTTTGGGACCTGTTTTTCAGATACTTACAACTTGTCTCTTGGAGTTAAACAAAAAGAAATACTGGTTGTTGGTGTTCTCTTCAGGATATTTGTGTCTGTGTGTAGCTTTAAATGGAAAATTATAGTGTAAAACAATTTCCAAAAACAAGGTTAAGAAAATACGTTTTTAAAGAAATAAGTGAAACGGTGTTTCTGGAAGACACACTTTTTAGCTGGACTTGAAATGCAGCTGCTGCAGATTTATTATTATTAACTGGAAGAGGTATCTACAGGGTTTCTGGAGACTCTCAACATTTTTGAAGAAGCAGTTGCAGTGTCCTCTGGGATTAGTACTATACCTGACTTGGAGTAACTTAGGAAGTTTCTGTGCAGAATTCCATATAACTGACTCATGTTACAGATAGTTTGAATCAAGACTGTCTTATCAAAGTTAGTACAAATATCACTTATGTTTTCTAGTTGTACAGATTTGAAGTATTTAAGCAATGAGGCTGTTGGTATTATTATACATAAGCTTATCTGCATACTATTTTGAATGAATATGTTTTGCAGTCATGCTGCAAGGCTTATGAATACATGGGATACATAATGGAAAAGGAACAAGCATATGAGGATGCAGCAGTAAATTACGAGATGGCCTGGAAATGTGGGAACCAAGCAAATCCAACAATAGGCATGTATATATTACCTATACATGTGATTTTGGGCACCACAGTAATAATGAAACAACTACACTGTACTGGAATGACTGCTTTTAATTTTCTGTAGACACAAAATATCATGGGTTTTCCTCACACAAAAAACATGTTTGAATGTGTACTGAACAGTCACTTGGAAAGTGGGGCAAGAGTTAGTAGCTTTATGATACTTCAGAAGTTTCTGCTTACACTTTTAGTACCAGGTTTGATCTGGAACAGTTTTAGTTTGCTCTTTGCAAACAACTTTCTCTGAAATTACAGCATTAATTTTTAATAACATATTTAAAGTAGTGTAGTATGTACTGTCTACAGTAGAGAACCTTTTATAATATCCAATCTATATCTGATGGTGGGAGATCACTGATTTCATGATCTCACTTTGATAATCAAGTTAGCTATTTATAGGAACAAGATTATATACATGAGTAGGGATTTTAAAAATCAATTATCTAAAGGTCTTTGAAAATATCTTTTAAAAGATGGTTAGCTGTAAAACTTATATACTATTGAACTTCCAGTGTGGATGGTTAATTAAAGTCTACACTGAACTGTCATATTTTTAAACTATTTTAATGTAGGAAACACTTTATGAAATGAATACATAGGATTAAAATGCCCTTTCTTACTCAACGCCTAGAGTCTGTCTCTAGGTCCCAAGGCTGTTGGTTTACACAAATTCTGTTCCAGGTTTTGGGCTATGCTGATGGCCTCTCAAAAATACATACTACTTGTGGTGGTTTTTTTGTGCCCTGAATTTTTTTTCGTGTGAGGGTGAGAGAGCTTTTGGCATCAAATGGAAAACCAGCGTTCTTTTAACAAGATTGTAACTGTTATGCATATGAACTGTCATATGCTTTGTTTAACTGTAGCTCCTGGATTCTGCAGTGGTTTTGTTAATGATTTTATCTAATGTGATCTGTAGGTTGAAGTAGTGTTTTATTAATGAAACTAAGTATTTTGTGGTTTAGCTCCTGCTTTTAGAACACACTTAAAAATACAAAAATCCACATGTGTGGATGGATGTCCAAAACAAGATGTTACCCTAAGTCAAGAAATTAGGAGGGTCAAAACAGAAATAAAAATTACTTACAAATCTGACTTTAGTTATATGGGATGCAGTAATTTTACCAGTTGTTCATGCTACTGTAGAATGACCCATGAATATCATGGCTCCATGTCAATGGAACAACATTACAGTTGTTCATAAAAGAAAAATTTATTATAAAGAAGTTTTAATAGTAAAAAGGTGTAATTTCTTGAGTTTGGAGATAACATAGGTCAATACTTTTGCTATTTTGAAACCTTCTAGAGGGTAGGAATTTAACAAACTACAAAATATTTTGGTGTCTAGACAAGAGAATGCCTTAGTGAAATTAAACTGTTGAACTATTTTGCATAGAAAAAACAATACAATGATATAGAAGGTTCTATGTGCACATTGGTTTTTAGTGTTGCATACAGCAGTGTGAGAATTAGCATGCATTAAAAATAAAATTATTAAAGTAGTACAAACTGTCTGACAAGTAAAACTGTAAACTGGTATCAGATTCCTCATACACATTTGCTAGTGAAAGATAAAATTTCAGATTTTGGAAATTGCATGCTTATAGCCTTTTTTTCTTCAGTCCTGGTCTGTGTCCAGGCTTACACACACAAGCTATACTTTTTGTGTTGAAAGTATCAGCCTGGTGTGTTGCTAAGCAACTTCCCTATTCCATGTGACTTTTTTTATCAGTGGTCTGCTGACACTGAACAGAATACCATTTTAATTCCCTAGTTTGTTACCCTTTTTATTAGTAGTATTTTGTCTCTTAATAATGGAATTGCTTTTACAGTAGGACAGTGTATTGTAGGTCACAGTGAGAGACTCTGTGGGGTACCATAGTAATTGAAAGAGGACAGCCATTATATATTCTCTGTAGTAACACATGCTCTCCAGAATAACATCTTTGGATTTAAACACAGCTACCAGTGTGTAAAGGACTTTTTATTTGCTCCTTGAACTGACTCAGTAGAAATTTTGATCGCTACAGGCTTAGATGAGGGAATATGAGAAAGCAAACATATTAACTTTATAAACGTATGGTGACCAAAACAAATTTGAATGTGATATTTTCATTATTTGATACAGAAACTGAATTTGTCCCCTTTCCCCTCCCCCTTTTACTTACAGGATACAAGCTGGCTTTCAATTACCTGAAAGGAAAGAGATATGTTGATGCAATCAATGTTTGTCATAAGGTAGAATTTATATACGTACTTAACACTCTGTCTTCTGTAGCAACAATATTTTACATAATCATCTTTTCTGTTGTTGTTGAGTTTAAATTTCTAAAATATATGGCTTAATGTCAGGAAGCTGTCCTATTTAATAGGTTTGACTAAATTAAATATCCACTACATAATCTGCTTGATCCTGAGCTCCCTGACTTTCAGGTAAGTAAGAGATAAGGCTGGCTATCCTATGTGAAACCATATTCAAATGACAGCACCTTCTTTTGGCCCTGTGGTTGCAACTTGCAAAATCCACACAGAACAATTGCTGAAGTTAATAAAATGTTAATAACAGAAGACACTTTCAGATAGCAACTTCCAGTATTAACTTTATATTGTCCAAACATATAAATAGAGCAGATGCAGAGTAAGAGGAAGGGCTACTATCACAGAAGCAGCATGAACATTATGAATTCATAATTAGTATTAATAATTAAATAAATTATATTATTTTGGGGGGAAATAAAGATAACTAGAAAGGACAAATTGAATGAAAGTATAAGGGAGAGGAGGAAGCTGAAGGGCAAGAAGTGGATAGAGTAGAGTAAAAAAGGGAAATGTAAGAGGGGAAACATAAGAGCAGTTTATGACTGCAGGTAAAGTAGACTGAAAGCCTTGAAAGTGTCTCCAGAGGTCAGTGTGCTGAATGCACATTTCAAGCCACCCAGAAGCTTTAGCCCTTCATCCCTGTGTCTTGCACCAAGGTGACAGGGCAGCATGCAAGGGAAATAAGGTGCCTTTGATAAAGCTGTTCTTGATCTCCATACATAGTAGTCTCTAGCCACAGCTAAATATTTATGCATTCCTAAGCTGATGTTGTTGTTTAGGTTTAGAATGTGTAACTTCAGTGATGAGGGGATAACTAAACACAGTATTCCTTCCTTTTAGACACAGAACTTTTGGTTTGTCTTTTGACAGATCCTGGAAACACATCCAAACTACCCAAAGATCAGAAAGGAAATACTGGACAAAGCCCGTGCATCACTAAGACCGTGATTATGGTTTTTTATGGACTTTTTGTTTAACCTGACTTTGGGAACTATGAAGAAATACTGCAGTGAAAGATCACATCAGCCAAAAAACATTGGGAATAAGAATAACTTAATTATCTTAGAGATCTGGATTGTTTTCAAGAAAAACCTGCAGCCCTGAAAGAAGTTGTATATATTCTCATTCAGGACAGAATACTGCTTACATATATGCTTTGTAAAGTGTCATCCAGCATCATAAAAATGTTTCATCAGCTTTATAAAGATGTTTTAAAGTATAAACTCTGTATTTTGTTTTGTTTATTTGCAACAGCACTCAAGAAAATGCCTTTTTTTCTCCAGTGCAGGTGCATTAAGGTGGTGGGTTTCAGTTTTTCTACTCCTAAAAAAAGTTATATACTTTGTTCTTAATGACATATTAATTTTTAATTAAAATCTAATATTTGAAATTAAGGCCTTGTGCAAATATTCCGTAAAGGCTTTTACAGATCACATAAGCCTTACTTAGTATTTGTTTTCTACTCATGCTGTCTGCTATCCACTTGCCAGATTTCCATGAAGAGAAATGTTTGACATTTTTAATTTGGAGTGTTTAGGCTTTCAGTGTTGAATGTGTAGACCATACTGCCCTGCATGCAGAAGTTAGCACTCATTTTGTTTAATCCATATAAAACACTTTTCAGGATAAATCTTTTTTTTTTATTACAGAGGATTGTGATTTTGTCTCACATACAGAATATACCTGAGGATCTTTAAGGGAAAAACAGCACGTCATGAATGAATGAGAGGAAGGATCAAGTTTTCTTCAGTGATGCTGAATTTTTTAAAAAACAAATGCCTAACAGAGAAGTGTTAGACATTGTTGTATTTGTTTTCGAACAGCATTTGATGTTGTATGTATTTGACTAGAAAAGCATTATGTTTTGGCATGAAAAGAGAATTCTGAATAATATAGTGATTAAGTTTCTTAAAATAACTAATTTCAGTTTCCTCCTTAGCTAGTTTTAGCTTTTCAGGTTGACATGGTGTAAAGTCACTTTCATTTGATATTTGGGTTTCTTTACCACAACTCAATGTTTAGGCTATAAAAAGGGAGCCTGTTTACAATCATATCTAATCTTCCTTATCAGTTACTGAGTGATTGGTGCTTCATGTGTGACTTTATAGCCTTGTTTCCTAAATAGATTGACATGTATCACTTATGCAATGATGCTGCCTGCTGATGGCTTCCAGGCCCTGCATTCCAGTAACTTTTGAGCTGTTGGTTAGCTAAAGCAAAATTAATTAATGTGTCTCAGAACTTTAACACTTCTACAAGATTTGTATGACTTACTAGAATTGATAGAAGACCCAAGTAACTGGCCTCTCCTTCCCTAGGGAACCTTGAAACTTAGGCTGTATCTTCTGTATTCCTTCTGTTTGAGCAGGTACCAGGCTCAGTACAGGCTCCCTGTCTTTTGCCTGCAAGTTGTGCAGCATACAGAGCTCTGAGGAAGATATTTAGGAGGCTGGAGAAAAACTAATGGTATGGGAGTGAAGTGAGCAATGTGGTAAGATACTGAAAATGCTGAGATGGAGGGGAACTATAAGGAAGCTGGACTGTGGGGGCAGTAGACTATGAATTCTTCAACTATACTGTTTAGAGCTTTTCTCTCTGCTAAACAAATACGTAGGCCTTATCAAGGCTGTTCTCAAAACAGCCTTTCTTTGTACACAGCCCTGTTCATACAGTATTAGTGTGGTTTGCTTCTTCAGTAGCATTAGAATAACATTTAGATGAAGGTTAGAATAAAAATACATGGGTTTAAATCAGTGCATGCAAGATGTTTTCAAAAAAGGCAAGACTAACCTGCATTTACATCCACTGCTTTGTTTTTATCATGAACATAAGATGGATATTACCCTTTAATGAGGTGCGGGACAGATTAGGTCATGACAATGATAAGAGACAGAAATTAGTTGATAGGAATTGAACTTTTTATGGCTATCTTTTGGTGAAGAGTTTTATTGATATACCACGCAGGTGTGAGATTTCTGAATCCCCATTAGCCATGGGGAGAAACTTCTTTACGGTGAGAGAGACAGAGCACTAGAACAGGCTGCTCAGGGAGGTTGTGGAGTCCCCTTTTCTGGAGATATTCAAGACCCACCCAGATGCAGTCTTGAGTAAAGTGCTCTGGGCAATCCTGCTTTTGCAGGATAGTTGGACTGGATGGTCTCTAGATGTCCCTTCCAACTCTTGATAATTCCATGATGCTGAGATCTTGAGCATACCTGACCACCAGTGTCTTTTCATAGAAGAGGTCTTCAAAAGAACAGTGCAAATGAGGCACGTCTTTGGACTGAAATAAAAATGAAAAAATAAATGGTGGCTATAAGTAGTCTTTTAGAGAAAATCTTGCTTTCATATAGTATTTCCAGAAGAAACAGCCTTTACATTTCCCTGTTGGTTTATGTAAGCCAATTTAAGTTTTCCTGCCCTTACAAAACTGTTAAGTTCCTCTGAAGAAGGAATAGCTTTATTTAATTTTCTGTATTCCAACTAATGGAAAGTGTTCATTTCAGCTTTCCTTCTGCTGTTAAAATTTCTTATTTTAAAAATGCATGGCCTGGGAGCTTTTTTTAAGCGCCTTTCTTAATAAATGGTTTGGAATGGAAGAGACTCTGGTGATGGATGAGAGTCAGTAATGCTAATTTCCAAGAGCTGCAGTTCTTCAGAGTGGTGTTGCTAAGCAACCCATCTTCCAGTTTTGTCTTTGGTGAATAAAAGAGGAGAGTGAAGCTGTGGTTTCTATTGATTCATTCACTGCAACTGGAGATGAAAGCATCCTGCAGCTATAGCAGCATAAGCCATAGGTGTCTCTTCCTCTCCTCTTTTGCCCCCCTTTCCCCTGCAGGTACAGAACACCTATAATATCTTCTAGAGAATATGTAAACATTTTTTGGTAACAGTGTGCCAAATAATACTTTTAATTCCTTACTGCCTTTTTCAGATTTGTACCAATACAAGAAAGATTATCTAGAAGTAAAATTAGGTAAAGTAATTCATATCATTAGGTTAAATAACTAAACTAACAAGACTTTTATAGAATAATAGAGTAGAAATTATTTGCAATTTTTTCCCATTTTTGGACTGGGTTTGACAATCGAGTAATTTCTCAAATGTGGGTACAGCAATTTTTTTACCCATTAGATGAGTGACTAGCTTCGCAAACATACTAGTTTATATAGAGTTTACAGTATCAGAATTTGTTGTTTTGTTTTTTGTTTTTTGTTTTAATTATCTTTGATAGTGGCTCAGGAAGGATTTTGGGGAAATCTTAATAGTGGGAGAGGATTCTGGCTCTTAGGAAGTTGATTATAAAAAACTCATCCCTATACAATGCTGGACAGGAAAAAAATAGGAAAAGAAAAAATCCCTATCAAGTATTTCTCCATCAGCTTGTGACTATGCTACTTCTCAAAGCAGGATCACTGTTTTGTCAGTTTAGGCTCCTTTACAACTGTGATTTTGATTTCTGGCTTTGTTCACTCTGGTTTTACCTCCTGTGTCATTTAGCGATGAAATGCGAATGTTTTTTTTAAACACAGATCTGCTTTTGAATGTTTAGAATTGGACAGTTACTGCAAAAATCCCGTGCGTTTATCTCTGCTAAAACTGGGTTTGATAATTAAGTGACATGTTGCTTGCTGAAAGAGGAACTGAGTCTGAATCTTGTTCTGAAGTGCTGCATGGTCGTTTGGGTTTTTTGTTTGTGTGTTTTTGGGTTTTTTTAAGGAGTCGGTGTGCCTGTTGATGTGGACTTTATTCTGAAAAGAGCAGCTTCTGAGTTTTCACACTGGGTATTTGCCTTGCGTTAACTCTGTGCTAAGAGGAGCTGAATGTTGGCTCTGCATCTCAGGGGATGTAGCACTTGGTACAGTTCAAGCCTCAGCGTTCAGAGGCACACATAAGGATTGTAGCGTGCTAGGAATACCGGAACGTGTTAATTGTGGTTAATTTTGATCTAAATCTTGATTAAGTGGTCCTGGGGAAGATGAGTTCAATATAAAGGAGTGTATGTTACCTTTTTTGTCTCTCTGATGTGGAACCAGTCTCACTGCTGCCAACATTTAGTCACCTGCAGTTCAGCAAGATGAAAGAACCCAACTTTGAAGGGCTGGGCTGAGCCTGTACCTGTGCTGGTTTTGTTTCAAAGTAAGAAGGAAGGGGGACTGCACTGGGAGGAGACGCGAGGAGCAAACTGTGTGCGGTTGCACTTTTCCCCACCGCAATAAACCCGTGTTTTTAGCGGTTTTATGTCTGTCCCTCCGGGAAACGCTGCGCGGCCGAGCCCGGAGCCCCGTGTGACGTCCGGGCTCCCGCTGCTCTCACCTCGGGATCTTGTTCCGTTTCCCAGCAACGGGAGCTGCGCGTGCCGGGTCCGACACGACGCGACGCAACACTAAAGGTGCCTGAAGAAAAAAAAGCCCCCGCGCTGCCGTGACACGCGGGCTGGAACCCGGCGGGGC
>NW_009952974.1:9947042-10014798 GCF_000747805.2 Chaetura pelagica | reverse complement strand
GCGGGGCGAGCGCTCCTGTATGTCCGCTGCCGCCTGCCTCTGGCGTATTTCATCCTGTATGAGGTGCTTTTCAGTTACTCGGTTGTCTCTGTTCTCCAGCGGTTTGTTAGTCTTACTGCTGCACAGCAGACACCGGTGCCCGCACGTTTCCTTAGCACTGGAAAACTGACGGGAAAAACTAGTTGTAACATGGATAAGCTTAATTTGACGGATATATGTTTTTAACTTCGTGTGAAATACGCTTGTATGAAGAAGTATTAATAGTTATTTATTAGTTAAATTTAAAAAATACCTTATTGAAAATACGCTTTTTATGTATGTGTCTCAGTAGTGCTTTATGTTAGTCTTCTGTCACAAACCAACTGCTTGTGTTTAAAAAAATCATAAATTATGTTGATCTATGCGGTGACTAAAGCCAGTGCCATGCTGCTGAGCCAAGGAAAAGAGCTAAAGACTGAGGCAGAACAGCCAGTTTATGGCTTTTGGTTTCTTTTTTTAACTAGGTATGCTCAGTGGCCTGGTTAGTTTGGCATCTACTACTATAATCTCAATGCTTCTCAATAGCATAGCAAAGTAAAAATTAAGCTACTTACAGAGATCCCCATGTACTATTTTGGTTGCAGTGTGGGAAGGAGCAGAAGACCAGTTTTCTTCCTCCTAGTAACTGCTGTTGCCATTTAACTTTTGTGTGTGGGGGGCAATCCCAGTGGCAGCCTGGATGTCTTCTGTCAAAATATCATTGCCCTCTCTGTGGCGTTTCCCCAAAGTCTCTGGTTCTAGATGAAAAAGTGCGTTGCTTTTGGATGTTCCTTTCTGGTTGCCTAGATTTGTTACTTTGTCTGTTCCAACAGCTGACACGGGGTGCAGGGCTTCCCCTTTCTTTGGACTCAGTGTGGAGGATCACGTTCATAATGTGAATTGCTGATCAGGTGCCTGCTGGCACTGAGGAATTTCACCTCCTCATCTCCTTGTTTCTGTGTTTATCTTCTGGGAGATTTGAAAGTACCTCAGACTTCCATACCATGAATTGCTAGATTTTGTCCACCTATGTAAAGCAAGATTTTATTCACTTGTTGTCTGTCTTACTATTATCTGATTTTTCTTAAGGTTTTCTGATATCACATGCCATAGGAAATGGTTCTGCTTACAGGAAGAGAAATAATGTAAAAAAACTAATGATGGTGACTTAGTAGTTAAATTCTATAGCCAAGTGTGTATTTGTTGTTAGATAAGATTATTCAGCAATGAGATGTGGCTGGAAAGAGCTAGTGAAGTGAGGAGAGAAATAAAGCAAAGACACTTTTGGAAGATTCTGACAAAGGTCAGCTTAGCAGTCACTGACCCAATGAACCTTAGTTAATCTCAGAAAATCCATGAGGAGACTTGATTTGCCTTACCCTCATCATTTAAATGACTTAAAAGTTTAAGGCTGGATAGGATGTAAAATTGTGGTTTGAAGCCCTGCATTTAATGCTCAGATGCTTTTATCTTACAAATATTACTATAATCAGGAAAAACAAGCAAACAAACAAACAAAATATTCCCTTGGTTATGTTCCAGAGATTATTTTCTGATGCTTAAGTGAAAATCAGACACTAATCCTTCTAAGTCAAAACAGCTGCTGTGGTCCTTGCTTGTCATCATGGCACTTTTAGGGACAGTCTAATATTACTTTTAACGGAGGCTGAAACCAATCTGGCCAAGAAAAAGAGGAAGCTACAGGGTTGAGTGAATTGTAAATTTGAGTTCAGAGCATGTTTATAGTCCCACGACTGTAAAAATAAGCCAAAAGTATTTTTTTATTACATATTGTTACCAAATACTTTAAAAAAAATCTGTTGTTACAAGGGCTATTTATTTATTTTATGCTATTTATTTTATTTTATAATTCTCAAGAATCATTAGAACCCCATTTATAATTCAGATAAAAGAAAGGTCAATTTTAAAACAGTTTTTTAAAAATTGTTGTCAAGTATATTGTTGGTACTAACTCCAGTAAATTTATCTTAATGACTTAATCTCAAAGAACTTCTGCTGATTTGGGTTCTCTTGGTGTTTTCATACTTGGGTGATTTGTTTGTTTTTTTTCAAATTGCCTACAGTGTTGTTCAGACCAAGCTAACAAGAAATCAGATTTGTCTATATGTTGGCTACTGTATAGAGGCTTTCTTGTAAGCCAGTTTTTGAAAACAGTCTGACATCAGAGTTAGTGGGTGGCATAATCTAACACAGAATGTGTACTGAATTCACACACTATCCGTGTGATGTGGTTTGAGGTAGTGTGGCAGCTGCTTTTTGGCACTTTTCAGAAAAGTTTTGTAGTACCTATTAGTTTTCTGGCTATTTTCTTCTTAAACAAACAAACAAAAAAATCCCTATATGCAGCTTCTGATGTTTAGGGCTAATTATTTCAAAGTGTGGTAAGAACCCAGACAGCTGTTAGTGAAGGTTACACTAATGAATAGAAGATTAAACACTTTGCTTAAACAGACACCTCAGGGAGTGTAATCATGCCAATATGTCCAGCATGTCCTGGAAGATGGAACAGTAGCTTGGACTGCGATTAGTGACATTGCTATGCCATAAAAATGCATGAGGCATTTGTGGGGAATAAAGATTTTGTTTCTGACTACAAAATTACCCTAAGAAAGAGAAAAAATTAATTACTAATTTCTTTGGACAATGTAGTCTGTTCTGGAAACTTCTGGTATTTTGAGCTCTCATTGTAAGCATTGTCCCTGTAAGATACTGAAGAACAGGTTAGTGTGTTAAAAAAAAGCCAGCAGCAGCAAAAGTCTTAAGTATGTGCTAAAAATTCATGAGAGAAACCTTTGCTATTTTCTAGTCTGTTTCTCCTTTTGTTGCCAAAGACAACCAGGCAAAGTTCACATTACTAAACATAAAAATAGAAAAAATTATTACATACTTAGCTTAGCAGAAGTAAATATTGCTGCATTAATTGAAATGCTGAAGATCAACAATGGAAATCTGACAACTGAAACTGTAACTCTAAAGTAATTAAATTAGTTAAAAGATTTCTCTAGTACTAAGGCAGATAACAAGTATGTAGCCATACCATAAAATTTTTCTACCTTTCTGAGTAGTCTTTTGCCAACTCATTAAAACAGAGAAGAGACAGTCATAAATATTTGACTGAAACACTTAAGTTCTCAAATTAAAACAATTTCAGTGTAGAAAAATCAATGTTGCTTTATAGAATTCACTTTAACCTGTCTTTTCATTACGTATCTTATACCATTATGTTCATTAATGCTTAACCTTTCGCTTGTCACAAACAAATTTAAGTCTTTTTGCCAAGAGGAAGAGGCCTAGGGCAAGTTGGAGAACACTTGCTGCTTGTTCAGTGATACAAATTTGAGGGCAGCAACGTTTGGAAACAAATCAACCAGTGGTAATGCCCCTCTCCTCAGGTGTTTCCCTGATTGACTGAGGACTGCTTATGAGAAAAAGAAGTTGCCGAACCTCTCATATTACTAAGTAGCTCAAATTAAAAATAAAAAAGTGGGGGTTTTTCTCTGCTTGAAAAAGATATATAAATATTGTTTATGGATTCCTAAACTTCAAGATTTACTGATAACATATGTGCTTGTGCATGGTGTGCTGAGGAACAGTAACATTATTTTCTTTTTTTTGGAATTATGAAAACATCCCTGGGTAACAGGTTGCAGGTTGTAGATTTGGGCAGAGCTCTTGCAGATTGAGCAATGGTAGTTTTATGAGTTACAGCCTTCTTGCTGGGTGCTGATCTGTACATAAGCTTTGTGGTTTACATAGTGTGTTGTATTTACATGGCAAGGTTGGGAGGCAGGGATGACTGCAGGGGTGGCCTCTCTGAGAAGACACATGGGGCTGCTCTCCCCCCTCATGCTGGACACAGCTGGCTCCAGCTAGCTCTAAAATGGACCTGCCGCTGCCCAAAGCTGAGCCACCCAGTGTAGCAGATGGTGCCTGTGTGTTAAGGTATTTAAGAAAGGGTCAAAAATGTTGTGCAGCAGCTGTGAGAGAGGAAACTGAGAGGAACAACCCTGCAGATACCAAGGTCAATGAAGAAGGAGAGGGGGAGGTGTTCCATGTACTGAAGCAGATATTCCTCTGCATCCCATGGAGAAGACCACAGTGAAGAAAGTAATTTTCTGTGGCACACAGGGGAACATGCTGGAGCAGATACCCACACAGTGGTTTGTCCAGGACCCTATGCCAGAGCACGTAGATATGCCCTGAAGGAAGCTGCAGCCCAAGCAGTAGCAAGCTGCTGGCAGGAATTTTGATCTGTGGATGACCTGTGCTGGAACAGTTTTTGCTGAAGTACTGTACCCTGCAGAGGGGACTCTTGTTGGAGCAGGGGAAGAATGTGAAGAGAAAGGAGCAGCAGAGATGAATTGTTATGAGCTGACCATAACCCCCTTTTTCCATCCCCTCTACACCACCTGGGAGAAAGGAGATAGAACAGCTGGGAATGAAGGAGGTTTTAGTTTTGTCTTTGTTTCTTACCGTCCTACTCTGTTTTTAGTTTGTAATACATGAAATTCATCATCCTCAATCCTGTATTCTCAGTAAGTGGTAAATGATCAGACTCTCCTTAAGCCTTCTGCTTTTCCATCTTTTCTTCCTGCTCTCATGTTGAGGAGGGGGAGGGAGAGAGTGACTGGGTGTGTGTCTGGCAGCCAGCCAAGAGCTACCCACCAGCCATTGTGAGAAAATTAGGTATCTTTTTAATCTGGTAGTTTAGTGACTTGGTTGCAATCCTTTCATACACCACCTGGGAGAAAGGAGATAGAACAGCTGGGAATGAAGGAGGTTTTAGTTTTGTCTTTGTTTCTTACCGTCCTACTCTGTTTTTAGTTTGTAATACATGAAATTCATCATCCTCAATCCTGTATTCTCAGTAAGTGGTAAATGATCAGACTCTCCTTAAGCCTTCTGCTTTTCCATCTTTTCTTCCCGCTCTCATGTTGAGGAGGGGGAGGGAGAGAGTGACTGGGTGTGTGTCTGGCAGCCAGCCAAGAGGTACCCACCAGCCATTGTGAGAAAATTAGGTATCAGATTCATAAAATGGTTTAGTGACTTGGTTGCAATCCTTTCAGCAGGAAAAAAAGTTATTATTCTTAGTCTTGTACTGTTACCAGTGTTGTAGTGATCAGCACTGAAGAAAAATGTGAAAATAATGTGTGAGACAGAAGTGGGCTGGATATTTTTAATTAAGTTTCTCAGAAATTTTGTGAGCCTGTAAAGAGTGGTTTTGGTGTCTTAGTATCTGTGTGGCAATGCTGTAATGAGCTTTCCTTCTGCATTTTTGTAACAATTGCTCTATGCTAGATCTGCTGTAGTTTGAATGATTTGGTTTATTGAAAAAAGTTGACATAAGCTTTGAAATATACTTCAGTGTGAAGAAGTCTGGATGCTTAGCTTAGCCTGAGAATTGTTGAAGGAAACCAGGTGTTTTCTGTTTTCTGTACCTTATATCTCTTCCTGAGTATATGTTATTATTTCAGTTAAGAAATGCAGAATCTATTTGTATTTCAAAGGATGAAATAGAAAAGTAATTTTTTGTAGTTTTGTGGTCAATAATTAGCAAGTGGGAATTAACTGTGGCTTTTATCTCGATGCTGTTTATTTATTTTCTCAGTTCATGTGCATGCAATTTAAATAAAATAAAATTGTGTTTTGAATTCAGGCTGGTTGCTATATTTCCCCTTCTTGTAAATTGCCTGCTTGTCGGAGAGAATTTAATTCAAGTAACTTGGATTCTGGTCCTCAATTTTTTTTCAAAGTTCCAAATCTTCCAAAGCTGCTGATGGTGTCTGTGAAGAAAACTGCTTGTCTGTGAAGAAAATAGTGGCAGAGTTCCTGAAAGGGGAGAGCTCTGACATGTTATCTTCATGAGTTACAGCAGCACATGCCAGAAAATGCAGTACAAGTGAATGAAAAAACACACAGAATGATATCTTGATCCTCAGGCTAAATTAACCTACTCCAAATTACCTGTATTAAATCTGCCTTGAACCTGTATGCTAGATAACTAATCTAAAAATTTCCCACTTGAAAATTATTACTTAAGAATAATCTTAAATCTTATATATATTTTTTTAATATTGGAAATTTCCAATCTGTTGTAATACGTTGAGAAGTCCTTCCTGTCTTTGTATTTCACTTTTTATGTGGATATTTCTTACATGCAACTTGAACTTAATTGATTTTGTTTGTTTTCTTTCTGTCTCATAATCGAAGTAGAATTCTCTGCTTCTAGAATACTTATTACAACACTTTCCTCTGATTTTAAACAACTTAGTTTTCAAGATTTGCAAAAAAAAAAAGTGAAATAGTGACATTGTGTAGAAACAGTATTTCATTTGTAGTGTTATGCCTGCTTTCTGGGTCTTCTATTAGAAGTGTATTAAAAAAAAACCCCAACACAACAAAAGAATAAGCAACCAGGGAATGTGCATCTTGCGTATTTTATAGATAGGTTTGACCTCTCTTAAAGTGATGGACACACAGTGTTTGATAGTTAAGAGCTGTGAATTAACTGTGGCCTATTAATTTTTTGTGGTTTTACAATGTCAAATATACTAGATTTCTAAAGTTGTACTTTTTGTTTTAATTTACAGGTGTTATAACTTCAAGAAATGCTGTGATCTATTTGAAGAGCATCATTCACATAAACTTATGTCTTGTGATACCTTTTTCTAAACTAGAATGGCTTTGAAAAAAACACCTAAACTACTCAAGAAGTTATTTTTTCACTGGAAACTTTGGAAATTTAGCATTATTGTGTTTGTCTTTCTGGTATTTTTATTTTTACTCCAAAGAGAAGTGGGTGTTCAAGATTTTAAAGATGAAGCAAGGATTGAGCCAGTTGCTAGAAAGAAAAGTCATGTATTAGGTCTCATGTTAAATGCTATGAACAATATCAAGGACGTAAAGCCAAAAATGCAGATAAAAGCACCTGTTAGGCAAACTAAGATTCCTGGAGAGAGATACTGTTTGCCAGGACACTATACTCCAGTGGAACTGAAACCCTTTCTAGTTCGTCCTCTTCAAGATCCTAATGCTCCTGGAGCTTCTGGTAAAGCATTTAAAACCATCAACTTAAATTCAGAAGAACAGAAAGAAAAACAGCGTGGAGAAGAAAAACATTGTTTTAATGCATTTGCAAGTGATAGGATTTCTTTACATAGAGATCTTGGATCAGACACTCGGCCTCCTGAGTATGTTGAAATGTGTATGTCCTGATAGTTGAGAAACTTGTCAAAAATGCAGACTGCAAGGTGATTTAAGTTCAGCCTTAGATGATACTCTAGGAAAGTCTCCTAGCTATACATAATGATTGACTGTGCATAATGATCCACAGTTCCAAAGCCAAGAATGTTTAGAAAGGTTCAATTCTTTAATGATTTTGAACTCAAAGTAACTATATTTAAATAAGGTTTTCTGCTTTTGCCTTTTAAGCGACAATTTCTGAGTGACTTTCTGGAAGCCTGGTAAGGTTTACTTAGAAGAGAACTAGAAGTGTGTGTTAAACTTTTGCTCAAATAAAGCACCATCCCCTCACTTTTTTTTCTCCTTCAGTATTCAGTGGTAATAAAACCACCAGCATAATTTACTAAATTTGGAATAGTAAACTCTTGAACAGTGGAACATCTCATCAATCAGGTAGTATTAATACATTTTAACAATGAGGAGTGTAGGACTTGTGTAGACTTGGTTTAGGTTATGAGCCATCTCTGTCAGTGTCAGATTGTACGTTCTCAGCTATGTGTGTCAAAGTGACTAACCTTACTGAGCTGCTGCTGGCAGTAGGAATATCACATTATACATTGTGTATCTCACAATAACTCTTGCTGGAGGGTGAGCTTTTGCCCTTGTATTTTGTGAGGCAATGGCTATGATAATTACATTGGGAGTCTTCCAGTCTCTAAATTTGGCAGGCAATAAACAGTAAGTGTGCAGCTTATGAATACAGAAACATTGTCTAGTAATTCTTGACTTGCATTGGATTAAAAGTTCTGTTCAGAATACATCCATCTTGATACATCATCAGTATTTTGTGTAGCTTCACCAGTTGGAGCACCTGCCTTTGCATTCCAAAGCTCAGATATAAAGTGGAGAAGTGGAAATACTTAGTGTCTATACTTATAAACCTGTGTACTAGAAAGAACTGGGTTTCTTTTAAGAGTTTGAGTCAAAACTATTTATCCATTGTCTAATATTTGACACTTTCTAATCTACAGATGTATTGAACAAAAGTTTAAGCGTTGCCCACCATTGCCAACCACAAGTATTATAATAGTTTTTCATAATGAAGCATGGTCCACTCTGCTCAGAACTGTTCACAGCGCTATGTACACATCTCCTGCTGTGCTGCTAAAGGAGATTATTTTGGTGGATGATGCCAGTTCAGATGGTAAGAAGTCTTTCTATGTTCTCTTGATTTATTTTTTTTTTTAAATTCATTTATTATTTATGACACACTAGAACTGCAGGTTAAAAGTGGATATCTCTTTACCACCATTAACATGTATAATAGTATTCTAAGTGGTTTTGTTCCTTTTTCTATGAAACATAAAATAGTTGTCCCATATTTTTTTTATAATGTAGTCAAATTCTTACCATCTGAAAGGTTTTTAAACCTCATTTCTGACTGTTGATTTCTGGTGCTGCTTAAGCTACATGAGTGGTTGCATGACAAATAGCTCTGTAATTTGTGCTTAAAACCAATTACACTTGATAGAACAAAGTATCCAAGCATAATCAGCCAATGCTTGCAGTAATTTACATTTTATCATAGTGATTGTGTTTATGCAAATTAATTTTATTAATATCAAGGGAAATGTCTTTCCAAGAAAGTAAGATTATTTAATGGAAGAATAATCTTTATACGCAAGCTGATTGCCAAATAATTGAATATATACTGAGTGTGATCACAAATGCAACTTCAAAGAAATTTCATATGCTTAGTTTTAGATGAACATGTCTATACATACTTGCTTATACTATTGTATTTACACTTTTGGAAAGACTTTTAGTATACTGACACACTTGGGTGTGAAGCACATTCAGCAGTACATTTTGATAATGGGCAGAGGAAGGAAAGTAGTGTGAGATGTTTGACAAGGGATGTGGGGTTGTTTCTTAAATTTTGCACATTTAACTAATTTTTTATATAGCTTCTGTTACTGTTGCAAATGTTGCAGCCTTTGAATGTGCTGTTATTAAGGAAAAACATTTCATGTTCTTGAATAGGTAGGTATGTGATGCGTTTGCTCTGAAATGGATTTTGGATTGGTATTCAAACTACTAATACTGCAGAAGAGATGTACTAGCATATATCCTTTCTCTTTCAGAATCTTTTTAGTGTTCCATCCCCTGTTTTTTGCCAATCACCTCTTTCAACACCCCCAACCCCCAAAAAATTCTCTCTAAATTCTCCCTAAAAATAATGCTAAACAGTCAGGAACTGTTTATGGATTTGATGTTAAGGTAATTCCTGGGATTAGTATTAATTGTTTATCCTGTTAGTTTAGTAATGTAAAATTTTAGGCAGTGGAATTCTGAATATCCTGAAATTTATTTCTCTTTTCTAGAATACTTGCATGATAAACTAGATGAGTATGTGAAACAATTTCAAATAGTTAAAGTAGTCCGTCAAAAGGAGAGAAAAGGTCTGATCACTGCAAGGCTGTTGGGAGCTTCAGTAGCAACAGGAGAGACCCTTACCTTTCTGGATGCTCATTGTAAGTGTAACCTGTAATCATGCCAGGTCTGGTTGAACGTTGTTGTCTTTGATTTAATGTTGCCTCGTTTTTATGAATTACAAACTTTAGCAGTGTATCATCTTTCCTATTGCTATATTATATTATTGAAATTATAATTTGCAATGCTATTTGCAAGCAGTACATATTGGCTTGCTGTGGCCATATTAAAATATTCCCTGTGTACTGCTTTATAGCCAAGAAAAAATTCAGTGTTTATTCCCATTTTCTCCATAGGTGAATGCTTTTATGGCTGGTTAGAGCCATTATTGGCAAGAATAGCTGAGAACCCTGTTGCTGTTGTAAGTCCTGATATTGCTTCTATAGATCTCAATACTTTTGAATTCAGTAAACCATCTCCTTATGGGCATAGCCACAACAGAGGAAATTTTGATTGGAGTTTGCAATTTGGGTGGGAGTCCCTCCCTAAACATGAAAATAAAAGAAGAAAAGATGAAACCTATCCAATTAGGTAAGCATAATTTGAGTAATATTTTAAATGTTCCAGTTCTCTGGTTTGGGTTTTTTGGTTTGGTTGTTGTTGGTGTTTTTGTTGTGCTGTTTTTTTTTACAAACAGCAGTTTGTAAATGAACTAGTTCTTCAGACGAGTTATGATCAGAAGTTTAAGCATCTTGGGATGGTTCTTATAATACTTTCTTTAGGAACCACATTGTAACTTAAGTCTTTCATAAAGATACAGCCTTCTTAAGACAGTAATTGCTCTGCATTACCTTTTTTCTACATATACTAGGAACATAATAAGCAATTTCTATATAACTCTTTTCATCAGGAGGGAGGGGGAGCAAGAGGATTATAAACAGTGCTTGTCAGACAACAGTCCCACAGATTTAGGTCCCCATTCATCATCCTTGAAAGGATGACAACAAAGATTCAGAGCACCAAAATACTAAACTGTTGCAGTGGTGCCTTTGAGGATGATTGTACATGCTTTGGCCTTAGACAGGTTACTGGTCTGGAGGACTAATAGCTTTCTTATTTTTTCTGATTCTGTGTTTTATACTGTCAGTCATTAGTTTAAATTCAAATTATAGTGTAATCTGTGCCAGGAAAATGTATCAATGTAGAGAAACACTGACAAATGCAGGGAAGCTTCTAGAACAGTTATGCCATGTTTTTACATCTAGATTAACCAAAAAAAAACCCCAAAAATCTATTATAATACCTTCTTTAGTAAATTTCTCTTTTTGCAGAACACCTACTTTTGCTGGAGGTCTCTTTTCAATATCAAAAGACTACTTTGAACACATTGGGAGCTACGATGAAGAAATGGAAATATGGGGAGGTGAAAATATAGAAATGTCTTTCAGAGTAAGTTTAGCTGCTTAACTAGCAGTGATCTCTACACTGTGTAGAGAATTTTTGAGGTCAAGTTAGTATTAGAACTTGACTTCTCTGCTGAATCAGCCAATTAGGACATGGAAAAAGAATTACTAATGACTTATCACATAAACTACAAACATGTTCGCTGAACTGATTTTTTGTCTTTTTTCCAAATGTTTTTAGTGTTGATAGCTGAAATGTTCGTTTCCACAGTTTATCAGATTAGGAAGTTGTCTTTTGGTATGCCTGATAAATGCACTCTTGCTCGTGGTTTGGGGCTGTTTCTGGTGAACAATAATGTTACTGAATTGTTTTCCACCCTCTTAATGCTAATTGCAGTGCACTTACACAAAAAATGTTATTATTAGGTATGGCAATGTGGTGGACAGTTGGAGATCATGCCTTGCTCTGTTGTTGGCCATGTCTTTCGCAGCAAGAGTCCACATACTTTCCCAAAAGGTACTCAAGTGATCACACGTAATCAAGTCCGCCTTGCAGAAGTCTGGATGGATGAATATAAAGAAATATTTTACCGAAGAAACACAGAAGCAGCAAAAATAGTGAAACAAGTAGGTAGAGATGGTGGTGGTTTAAGAAATCACACTTGCTGCATTGAAAAATTTGGTGAGCAAAAGTTTTTTACTGGCAATGTAAGGATGCTACATCTTTTACTTAAAAGACAAGAGTTAATTTTGCTTAATGCTATAGCTGGAAAAACTTAAGTGTTTGGGTAGTGGCAGTGTTTTGGGTGGTGGGTTTTTTGATTGATAGGTTTTTTTCATACATTCTCTAAAATCCTAACTTGTTTGAATTGAGCAGCTTCTAGAACTACCAGAAGAGCATGTGAGAAGCTACTGAGCATAGAAAATGCAAACTAACTTGGAAATGAGAAATATATTGTCTCATTAGTCTCACTGTGCTTGGTATTTTTACTTAAAAAGCAGGTTTTGTTGTCTTTTAGCTGCAGTATAAAGCTTATTCAATGATAGATATCCACACTGTCTCTATCTGCTTAAAACCTTAGGTTAGATACAGGGGGATTGTGAGTTCGTTTATTTATGTTTTAAAAGTTTTCTGTAAGTTTGGTCTTTCACCAGCTGGAATCTATAGAGTTCTCTTTGAGAAACTTTTTTTTTTTTCTCCTTTTGATTTTTTTTGGTGAATATTGTGTCACAAATAGTGTTTGGTTTCTTAAGTATATTTAGCAGCTAGACAGTTTTGACTGGGAGATTCTGCATTGTACTGACAGTATGTTAATTAATCCAGTTCATTATTTCAGCTCACTCTTTTTTAGTGAGATCAATTAGCTTTTTTATAGCTGTCATCACTGTACTTTCTCCATGGCACTGTGTTAAAACCCTCTTGGGGCTAAGGGTACTTCTGTTATTTCCGTGTTGCAGTGTATTTTTCTTGCATGTACTTTGAAAGGCTGCAGGCAGGATTTCAATGGTGTTACAATCCTGAAAACCAAACAGCAGTAACTGTAATAGTAAGATATTTAAAAAAAACCACCAAAATGAAGTTTAAAACGTAAGTGCTACAATGCAGGATATCATAGATTCATAAGTACAAAATTTGTGTTAGTAATATTAGCATATTTCTCTTCCATCCTTCCTTACTTTCTTTCCTCTAACAGAAAACATTTGGAGACATCTCAAAAAGACTTGATTTAAGGCAGCGTCTGCAGTGTAAAAATTTTACCTGGTATCTCACTAATGTTTATCCAGAAGCATATGTGCCAGACCTGAATCCTTTGTTTTCTGGATATGTAAGTTCACTTTTTTCTATAGTCTCCTGTAATCCAGGAAACCTTTTTTGCTGCCTTAGCCATAGCATTTACATTTCAGCTATCATTAATTGCTCTGGGGGCTTCTGTTGCTACTCTGAAGAAAGAATCTCTTCTGCGTAGCTTTGCTATTTGAATATTTTATAGTTTTGTCAATGGTGATATGAAATAGAAGCAAAGCTGCTTAATAACCCAACAGTAGACTCACTTAACAGGGTCGTGCAGCCTGCACATGGTGCACCATAGGCACCATTCTGCACATCCCTAGCAGTTAAAATGACACAGGAGTACTAAGCCAGTGGTGAGAGATTTCCTGAATTATCAAGGTAAATTTAGCTTTATATAGTAAGAAGTCTGAGAGTTCATGTTAATGAGGAAAGCTGGACAGTGGTTTGCTTCTCAGAATTAGATTTGTGATGAGGAAAATGTCTGTTTATAGTTGTAAGTATTTTTTTAAAAGATGGCTGCATTTTCTCTGCCAAATAACTTGCATTGCTAAAACCTAACAAAATATTAAACAACTAATAATTCTTAGCTTGAGGTGAATGTGAATGTTTAGAAATGTTTAGCACTTCCATTTCCTTCAAGTTTGAATGTTTTATGTGTATCTGTTCAAACTGTAATTTGAATAAAAGTAACCTCGTATACCAGTAGCCTAATAATTTATGGTATGTGGCTGTAGACAACTATAATGTAGTTAGTGAACTTTTGGGTTGGAAATATTAACTCAGAGACCAGGATTTTTGGATTTGAGCATAGCAGAAAGTAAAAAATAAACTAACAGCTGTAATTGTTGTTAGGACAAAGGTTAGTTTTGTATACTAGTGAGACAGTTGAATTTTTTATTGTCCCCATTCACCTCCTTTATTTTTTTATTTATTTTTTTTCTGGTAACACCTTTTCTTTAGTTAAAGAACATAGGTAACCATATGTGCCTGGATGTTGGTGAGAATAACCATGGTGGCAAACCATTGATTATGTATTCTTGTCATGGACTGGGAGGAAATCAGGTAAATGATTTGTTACCTAATATTTATGATCTGTTCTGCTGTAACTCTACCATATTAAACCTTTTCATTTAGAAAAATGAGCTCATTTTTAATGTGCAATTTATCTCTTTTTTTTAAGAGTTAGTTCCTATATAATTGTGCAAGGAAAACTTCCTGCTGCTCTTACTGTTGTGTCCCACTTCCAGCATTGTATGTTCAGCTTACTGATTCAGATTTTTAACACAATTGCACTGCTTCACTTGACTTCTCCTTTCTGTGCAAAACCTTTTCATCCTACCCTCACTGTTTTCTTGTAAGTGTTGTCTTCTTAATTTTTCCTTTCCTTATGCTTCCTCCTGTTGCTTCTTTCTCTGCCACCAGGACTTACACTGTCAAGGAAGATGTTGGTGGGAATCCGGCCAATGGGAGACCAAGTGGCCAGGCCCAAGCCACCTTCCCTATCATGCTTGCAGCCTCATAGTGCGAGGTCAAAGTGGTCTATCCTCTACTGACTAAAGCAAGTGAATAAAATGATTGGATTTGTCCAAGAAGAGCTCTCTTTGATGACTAGCTCTTGGAGGCAGCAATGGTGCTCTGTTTCTTTTACAGTATGATGTCAGATGCTGAATCCTTCAGGCAGTACTGTAATACTCATAAAAGTAACATCTCCTTCCCTGCACAGAAATGAACATGAACATTTCTCTGTTGCCTTAAAGAGTTTCTTAAGGAACAAAGTTTATTAACTGTAGATCCTTAATAACTAAAGGTCAACAAAGGTTTAAAAGTTTTTGTTGGAATCTATTTGTAATTTTTCTTAAAACAAACAAACAAACAAGCTTCAATCTTAAAAGCCATCCACTGATGGCACTGTAAAAACTCAGACACATGGTCCTAGTTTGTTGTTGCTTTCCCAACGAATTATTGTGGGACATGAAATACTGTCTAGATTAACAGTGACCCTGTTATTTTTGCTTCTTAAAGTACTGAACATTTTAAAAAACTTCTGTTGTGGATTAATACTATATTAGTCTTTTTGTGTTGTCACAGTCATTAATATAGGAACACTGTACCAAGACATTGTATTAAGAGGTCTGCTCCATGCTTCTGTTATCATCTCTCTCTCTAAGTTATCTTGAACTGTACTAAAAACTCCATGCTTTCAAGGGTTGCAGTTTTTGTTTTTCCTCCTACCATAAAATAACAGTCTAAATGCCTTTAAATGCCAGCCTTCAGATAATTTTAATACAGGTTGTACTGGTAATACTCAGGAGATGTGCATATTTCCTTATTTAACCCTTCAATTCTCTATTTTCATTTTTATTATATTCTTTGCCAGACTTCAGCAGTGTAGGCTGAAATTTTCCATGCAATGTGTCTTCTTCATCCACGTATTTGAGATAGGAGAAGAGAGTGGAAGAGAGAACTGTTTGTCAGTTTGGTACATCAGTTGCTTATAATTGTTCTATTTTAGAATATTCTGGGGCTCAGAACATGTCCATCTCAATACCCAAAATTAATGGAGTTTTAAACCTAACTTTCAAGTTGTATTTTCAGGGCTCACAGAGATTTTGGAGTTCAAAAAATAAATCCTAACAGATTATGTCAGATGAGCAGATTTAGAGTAAATTATGTCCAAGTGCTAAGTGACTAAGCAGGTCAAGGTTACTCCTGTCAGTGCCTGTTTCAGGGAGTAATGTTGGGTGCAGAGACTTAAGAGTGAGATGCCTGTTTGTTCCTCAGTGCTCTTCCCATTGGTGCTAAAGCAGGGAGGAGATGGAAACTGACTAATTGGATAGATAGTTGAAAGCCACAGGGAGCTAACAGCCTGGTCCTAATGGTGAAAGGAAAGATAAGGTGAAGAAGACTGTCATACAGATCCAAGAAACAGTGATAATGGGATGTAAGGATAGGAACTCTGAGGGAGAAAAAGAACAGATTGGGATGGTATGGTAGGATGAAAGGTATTAAAGGATATCTGTGTCTGTAGCTGTTAGAATTAAATGCTTGTTAAGACCTGAATTACAGCCTAGGAATCCCAAGCCTTAAGAATACTCTGCTGCCTGAGAATAATGGTAAAATTCACTCAAAGAACATATGCTTATATAACTTTCTAATGGCTAGCTCACAGGAGAACGTATTAGCATCCCATTGCTAGCTTTTGTTTACATCAAGCAGCAAAAGCTGATGCATGGCAATCAGTATTGTTGTGATATGTGGTGAATTTTGTGTTTTGGTTGCTCTGATACAAAACAAAATCCAACAACAAAAACTGAACTAATTTTTTTAAAGCTAAAAAATACCAAAAATTTGAGTTATCCAGTTTTTCTCAAATTATTTGTGATTTCCTGGGGGAGCAAACAGTGGGATCCTGCATCATAATGCATAGGCAAGAAGCGTCACTTGCAATTTATACATTTCAATACTTCTAAATATATTCCATTGTATTAGTTAAAAATGCTTATGGTTTTGTAAACATTTTTAGAGTTTGTATGCTGAAATCAGAAAAATGATTGTATAGTCTGAAATTGTTGATAACAAAAGAAATAATTTCTTTGTCTATTGGAATTTCAAAGTGTTAAATGCTATTTGTATTTACATACTGAAATTTTAAAACATTATTTAAATAGTACTTTGAATATTCTGCACACCATGAAATTCGACATAACATTCAGAAGGAGCTGTGCCTTCGTGCCTCTGAGGGACCCGTGCAGCTTGGCGAGTGTAACTACAAAGGCCAGAAAACCTTTGCTGCTGGAGAAGAGCAGTGGCTGCACCAAAAGGTATTTGATCTGCACAGTGAATTGGCGTCTTATCAGTGATCTTCTCCTCAAGTAAATTTTGTATTTCCCATAAAAGATAAAACTCCAACAAAACAAAATTCTGAAGCCAAAAGGGAGCAAGTTTATTTCTGGGGGGGAAATGTAGATAATTTCAGTTACCCAACCAAAATTTGAGGATTTCGCTATTTTAAATGTAAAGTAGAAATGTCACTTACAAAACCAGTTGCTACCCTTTAGTGTGTGTGTCTGGACATCTATCTGGAATTCAATCAAAATGTTTTGTATCCTTTAAAGTAGTTTTTAAACATTTCCTAACTAACCAAGTTGACGCTTGGATAATACTCATATTCATTCATCATTCATAGACCCCCTCTGCACTACCTGTATAACCTCACTTTTTTAACAACAATGAACTTGGGAAAAAACAAAGTGAGGAGGAAATACCATACTCATTGTTCACTTTCTTCTTTTTTTTTATTTTTCCCCCTCTTTTACCTGCTTTAGGATCAAACTCTGTACAATGCAGCACTGAATATGTGTCTTACAGGCGACGGAGAGCATCCAAGTTTGGCATCCTGTAATCCATCAGACCCCTTCCAGAAGTGGATTTTTGGCCAGAACAATTAAGATTTTATATTTAGAGGCCAAGAGCATTTTATTGAAAGAAAAGATCCATTCTAAACTGTGGCCATATATGTATACACCTTATTTAACTGATGCATACTTTAAATGCAAAATGTTTAAACACTTTATTTTCCATCTTAGCTAAACTGGATATAAAATGTGTCATCATAGACTCCCTAGGAGTCTGTTATACCAAAGATGATTGAGGTCCCAATTAAGAAAAATGTTTACAATATTTCTGTTATAAGACTTCAAATGTTGCCTATTGATTCATGGATCCTGTAGTTCTCTTTCACCTTGGGGACTGTATGTATATTGTTCTTCCACATATTGTATGTACTTCTTAAGAAGACTAGTTTTCTCTATAGAGCTATGAGCAATTGTTTTATATGTGTATTTTCATGCTCAATCAGTTAACTTCATTTTTTTTTTAATCATTTACTTAATTAACTTTTCTCAGTACTTTTTAAGTTCCCTCACTTGAAAAAGCCACATCCTCCACCACACCGTGCTGAGCTTTTAGCAAGTCAATTCTGTTGTAGAAGAAAAAAACAACTTACTGAAATATGTATATGTGATTATTTTAATGGAAAATTTGCTTATTCTAAAATTAATCTCCTTTTATTTAGCCAAAGCTTTTTGTATAGGTTTTTTTTATATTTCATGAGCTCTAACATTTATCACAAAGGGATATTGTTACAATTTCCAAGCTACTTAACACATTTTCCAGAATTTTGTTCATTATTCCTTTTAATTAGATGTTACCTACTAAATCCACTTTTTTCTGCCTTTTAGTCATTTATACAATGTTTATCTAACAGGTTTCTAATGTTATCTGTACAGAATTTCTTGTACAAACTCTTGAATATTGATTTTTTTTTTCTTCTTGCTGTTTTCTCTTTAACAAAGAACTGACCTCAGTTTTATCAGTCCAAGTGAGACCTTGGCCTTCCTAACTATTCTGCTACAGAATACAGTAGGGCAAGAAGACCAGACCTAGTCAGATGCAGCTAGTAATACTTAGCATTTTAGGAAACGCTTAGTATTGCCTTTAAGTACTGTACTCATAAGAGCAGGGAGAGGAAGGAAAAAGTCATGGCTGCCAAAAGGAAAGAAAATTAGAATTTTTAAGTGAAGGCAGAGAAAAATATCTGGCTGTATGATCAAATATAAAACTGAGGATAAGTTTGAAGAGGTGGAAATTAATGGTTGAATAGGAGAAAATAAGCTTATAATAATTTTTTTCCTTTTGTCCTGTTAAATAAATAATATCATTACAAAGAAATGGTAATTTATCTACAGAGTCTGTTGGGTGGGCGGATGGATGATGATGTGGGGTTTTTTATTTCTAATGGAGGGAGGGAGTCTATCTTTGTTTAATTTAACAGTATCTGACCAGTGAGTTCAGCTTCTGAAGAAAAGCAAGAAGAAATCCTTTCAGTGGTTCTGAGTTACCTGGAAGACAGCAAGTGAACAAGCAAGACCAGCGAGAACTTGTCAGAAGCAGTAAGATATTTCTTTTTCTGGCTTTATAATAATACCTTTCAGTTGTGTCTTGGCTTCCATAAGGCTTTTGGTGACACCTGTGAAAATATCCTGTGAAGTTAAACCTGAATGACTTGAATTAACTTGCTGCGGTGTGGATATATATTGTAGAAAAGACTTCCCCGGAAAGGGTTAATACTGCCCCTGTGAAACTGGAAGGCTGTATCAAATGGCAGTGCACAAAGATCTGCTTTGGTAGATAAACATTCCCATAAATCAGTAATGGAATACATAGTATTGCTTGATTTTGCAGGTCAAACCAGTATCAGGAGGGCTACAAAAGCTTTTGACAAACTGAAGGAGTTGAGGAGAAAACAGGATGCAGGTCAATGAGAAGATTCTTCAAGAAAACAGCAGTAGAGGATGGGAGATAACCTGGATATCAGCTATACTATGTTGACCCTCAAGAATGAGATGGAAACTCAGGTGTTCAAGGAACCTGTTCCAGAAGACAAGGTATTTAGCATGACTGTTTTAAAAGGATTTGAGTTCTCTTACATCCTAGTTCATATTATACAGCAAATGCATAGAATCATAGAATGCCATGTTGGAAGGGACCTCAAGGATCATCTGGTCCAAACTTTCTATATATTACTGTAGTTTATACGAGATGGCTCAGCACCCTCTCAAGCTGACACTTAAAATTGTCCAGTGTGGGGGAATCTACCACTTGCCTTGGGAGACTATTCCAATGTTTGTTTGATTGTCCTCATGGTGAAAAACTTACCTCTTGTATAGAACCAGATTCTTACTGGGAGCAGCTTGTGCCCATTACTCTTTGTCGTGACTCCTTGTAGAGTCTCCATCTTCTTGGTAGCCACCCTTTAAGTAGTGGAACTTCTCAAGGCTGAACAAACCTAGTTTTCTCAGCCTTTCCTCATGTGGCAGGTTCCCCAGTCCTCTGATCATCTTTGTGGCCTTTCTCTGGACCCTCTCCAGCCTGTCTGCATCTTTCTTGTATAGCAGGGACCAAAACTGAAGGCAGTGCTCCAGGTGTGGTCTGACAAGCTCCGAGTAGAGTGGGACAATGACTTCTTTGTGTCTGCTGGTGATGCCCTTGTTGATGTAGCCCTGCGTCCTGTTGGCTTTCATTGCTGTTGCAGCACACCATTCACTCATGTTGAGCAATCTTAATCATCCATCTATTTTGGGGCAAAAGGAAACCTCTGTTAAAATCAGGATGGTTTTCATGCTGGCTTATATTAGTTTAAATGCAAAGATAACTTTATTTTTGGATTATCAACGTCTCTTTTCTCCCTAACTGTTTAGGAATTCAGCCAGAACACTGGTTCCACTAGATCTATGCAGTGGCATAAGTTAGAGGGTTAAGTGCATTTTATGTTTTTTTAAATATGGAAGGTAAGACAGCCAGACAGGGTGTGTGGGACTCAACAGCCATAAGTTAATACATATACCACACTCTGAGGCGTTTTTTGGCTTGTTAAAATTTACTTTATCATGACATTGCTTTTCTGAATGTCTTTCATAAATTTTTTGTTGGAAATGCCCATTTTTATTTTTGAAACAATTTATTTTCTTAACTGGAGTAAATCAGGTATCTGTTCTGCTTCTGGTTCCCCAGGATTCCTTGATCTAATTTTTGCATTTGTAGGGGGTCTAGGTCCTTTAAGACCACCCACTGCAGTGGTGAAAGGTACCAAGGCCTCTCTCTGTAGTTTGCATAGTTAATGGGATTGCTCTGCAGGTCTTAAAAATCTCAGCTGTCTAACAAATGTATATGGTGAATTCACAAGAAACACTGATTCATTCTACTAGTGTTTCACTAAATGTTCTCTGAAGCCAGTACAGTCCTGTGAAAATACTTTTCCTTTTCTTTCTCTCTCATTGTTCTTGACCAATTCCAGCTATTGTGTTGAGATAAGGCTACACATTTTCACAGGTTCTTAAAAAAATCATGATTATTGTATTATTTTCAAGCCAAAATAATGGCATACTTTATGTACTAAGTTATAATTTTGTACCTAATATTACTAGACTCTAAGGACAGCCAAAAGTAAATCCTTTCTTGCCCATAATGTCTTAAATATTATGAAGTTAGTAGGTGTTGAACTTCCAGGAGTGAGTATCTGATACTTGGATTCATGAAGGAGAAATACACATGGTAGTGTCTGGTATAAGAAGGGAACACCTGCAGTAGTATGAGGGATTGGGTGACTGAGTATAACAGCAAAGGCAACAGAATTTGTCCAGGGAAGAGGCTTAGGGGGAGGACAGAAGTTAAGTGGAAAAAAATGCAGGTCCTAAAACAGGAGCTTGGGGTTTTGTTCTCCCTGGTCCTCTAATTGTGACCTGTTTTGTTGCTCTTCTTCTCTTAGTTTTTTTTTTTTGGCTCAAAATAAGGTGAAAGGTAGAAGTCTAGCAGTCTAAACTGCAGTACAAAAGATGTGCAGCCCAATGTGTAGTAGTTCCCTATCAACCAAGAGAATGGTTGGCAATGTCTTGGCCATGCAATTGCAGAAGGAATTACTACTTAGGTGAATGTGTGGTTTGTGAAACTTAGCAGTCACATTTCCATCCAGCTTCAGACTGAGGCCTGAAACTACTGCAACTATCAGTTAAGTCCTGGGAAATGTGTTGATGAAGAAACATTTCAAACTAGTGAATTACTAAAGTAATAACAGTAACTTGCATGATGGCACATAAACAGTCTGTGCCCTGTGCAAGTGGCTGGTGAGGACAGTTGCAGAAAAATGGTAGATTACACCTATCAGGAGTTAACTTGTATATAAGGAAAATAATTTTCTGGTACATTCCAATTTCAAAAAAAAGGAGCCTTCTGTCCATCTGATGGAAGGAAAAAATTGATGGAGCCTGAAGGGACATGAACACAATGTTGGAAAACAGTGACAAAAGTAGAAAGCTGGATGGTAAAATTAAAGACTGAGTGGACTTAAAAAAGTGACTAAAAGAAATGCTGGGGAGAAAGAAGAGATGCGGGTGGAGATGCAAAGGAAGTAGGGTACAGGATCCTCTAGGACTGAGCATGGGACACCAATGCAAGTGAAGGGCAGTGTGAGTTGGAGGAAAAGATGGAAAAGGGAAGTAGTAAGGAATCTGGAATCTGTGGTGGGAAGATTGTTGTCAGAAATAACATTCACACAGGAAATGGACGTGGGTGCTTCAAGGATGAGCTCCAAGGTTAGAATCATAAAGTAATTCTAGTGAACTAGATTCTAGTCAGTGACCTAGTGATTCTTTTGGAGTGCCTCAGCACCTCGTGTCTGAGAAGTCTAGATGCTTTCTTTTCCATTTGGCTAAGCCTTCTATGCCTAAACATGCAGTGCTCTCAGGAAAAAGATAAGTAATTGACAATACTTTTGCTATCAGGGAAATCATCACACACCTGGTGACTGATAACTGGTCAGATGCCAGACTGCTTGCTACTGGGTCTTTTGCCAAAACAAATATATATATTTTTGTCACTTGTTGGTGTAATGGCTTTAAAAGGCCATTCAGTAAAATATCATTTTTTCTTTTAGGTTACCTTGCATATAAATAAAAATATTTGCTTTAGTATTAAATTAAATTATTTGCTTTGAAATGAAATTATTTATATGAGATAATAAGATTAGTAATTTGACAGGGGACAGCAGTTTACAGTGACACAGCACACTTAACTAAAATGTTGACCAGTGCTGCTCTAGGACCAGGAAACATTCACTGGATGTACTTGCCTGACTGTTAATCCAAGAGCTCTTGCATATATTTTCAAAAGAGACTGGAATGTGTAATGAGGAAATGATAAAGCTAGTGAGCTCAGGGCAAGTCATGGCTACTACCTGCCTGTCTAGGTAACTGGAAATTAAGAGCTGAACGCCACCTGTTGACTTACCCAAGGCCTGTGGCTTAAGTGTAGAATGGCAGTGTTTTGCTGGCTGTGGAACAAAAATTGGTTTCTGTGGATTCCCTGAGCTGCCTAAAAGCTGAGCTTTGACTTTAGCTCTGCCATGTGCTGATGCAGAAGCAGTGCTAATTGTTGGCAACAACTTGGAGCAAGAAAGATGGTGTCTGGGGGAAAAATGAAGCCACACAAGGGCCAAAGAAGATGAGGGGCACCCTGTTCCTTTGATGTGGAAAGGGCAAGAAGCAGAGTGGTGGCCAAAAAGCTAATGTGCAGCTGCAGTGTGCATTTCAAATAATTGCTTGGTGCTGGAGTCAAAAGCCCAAAGGGAAACTAGAAGAAACAGAACCAAAAATGCTGTTAGCATGGTGATTTCTAGTGGAAGGGGAAGATCTTCTTCTGCAAAGGCTGGTTTGCCATTATCCACAGCTTGTAGCACTCAAACCAGTGAAACACAAATGTGGAAATAGTGTCTCTGCAGTCTGCCTGCACCGTGCATTTTGTGGTGTGCATATAAAGCTAAGCTATACAAAAAAAGCTTGTGCAAGCTAAATCCCATTTTAGTATCAGAAACCAAGAAACAGTTGTTGCATAATCCAAAACAAACAGAAGAGGAATAATTAATTTATAGTCTAGGGTCCTATACCACCACACCTTAACCAGCTTAAAATCAGTGGAATTTTCCCTTGGGCTACACTCCACTTTGGATCATGTCTCCCTCCCTCCAGAGCACCTTTCTTTCTCAGCAGCAAGAATTTTCTCTCTAATGTCAGTTGAAAATATTTAGCTTTGCTTTCTCAGCAAAAATCTTCATTCGTCCTACTATGGTCACAGTACACCAAAACATGTAAATGACAATAAGCCTTTACACTCCTTGAGGCTAATATCTGATTAATTATTATTTTTTGTTTTTAAATGCTGGATTACATGTCTAAAAACTGACTAAAACATCTTCAAGTGCCTCATGTTATCTCTAGCTCTTCTGGGTGTTGCTAACATTCATGTAAGTAACATCAAGCTTGTTGCAGTTGGTTCTCTGGCTCTTTTACTGCCTTTTTTTTAAAATTTAAAGCACTTTCAGCAGCGATATTATGGTCTTCTCTTCCCCTTCTTATTGGAGAGGAAAAAAAAGAACTACTTTTATGTATATGGCATCTAAAAAAACTGTAGCTCTGTCAGATAGCAGTGTAAACTTGTGAAGGTTACCAGAAAAGCTACATCAGTGTTACACTCCATCTCACCATGTTCTCTTACACATCCAGGAAGTCATCACAAGGACCGAAGAAGGATGGATTTCACACAAGGACAGCTCAGCGTTACTCCCAGCAGAACAACGCAGGTCCTACATGTTCTAGGATGTCGGGGTCTGTGTCTCTGGGCAACTCCTACCCATGAACAAGAGGCTCCACTCGTCCTTTACAGCCCTACCTGGTTATGGCGCCATTAACTGCAGCGGGACTTGGCCAGCTCACCACACCTGAGGATTTAGTTTCATCACCCTCAGGAATAATTACTGATTTATGTGAGTACTATTAACAGATCAACTTAGAACTGAACCTTAGTCTTAAGTCTTTTTACTTTTGAACTGGAATCCTGATGTCTTGAAGTGTTGAAATTTGTTTTAGAAAATGGTTTGTCTTTGTATGGTTAGCAAGCCCTGGAGCAAAACTGCTAAACATTGTTCATGGCAATGCAAAAACAGTCAGATGTTCAGCTGTTCTGTTCTGTCTTGACTCCTAGCAAGTTAAAAAAAAAATGCTACCTTAAATCCTCTGAGAACTTTTTTTTTTTTAATGAGCTAGAGAACAACATCTGATCTTCATTAGTTTTTGAAAATACAAGTAATTTAGCCACGTATAATTTGTCATTAAGGCACACTTAAGGACAACTTACATGTTACAAGCATACAGCTCAATTTTAATAAATATCAGAATAAAAGTGTAGCAGATCAATACTGATCAACAGTTTTCAAAATAATTATGCAGTTGTCCTGAAATCTTAAGTGTGCTTTATGCCATTGTAGCCATTGAAATGAGTTGCTGTATAAAATTACTGCAGATTGTCCACCAGAGAGAGCTGTTGCAAAATATTTCTAAGCAGCTGTTGAAAACTATTCTCTCATTAACTTATAACCAAAATAATTAAATTTACCATGATAGATGCAGATGAATCATGTAGTTTATTCCATTGACCAAAAAAAAGTGTAGGCAGTAGATTAAAGTGCAAACAGATACACTTAACAGGATGTTTCTGTTAATTTCTCAAATATTTACATACTGACTGAATCTAAAAAATATAACAGCAAAATAAAATCCAAGCTGAAATACTTTCTCCTTTTGCTATCAGACTATGAGGAACTGGATAAATGCCTGAAGTTTCACAGAGCAGCTTTAGAGGCTCTGCAGGTCTGGGGGAGGAGGTGCAGCACTAATTCTGACTGTTGTCAAGAGAGGAAGGTTTAGTGACTGCAGAGTAGAAATAAGATGCACAATTCACTGGCAGCCATGGTGTAACGTAGAAACCTGTTTTACTTCATTGCAAACATGGACAATATATATTGTACAATATGTAATAAAAATACAGTCAATACAAGTGCCACTAATTAACAAAAAAAACTAATGTTAAGACATAAAAATGCTCATTTTTGTAATATATACACTGCAGTAATAAGCCACAATAAATACATCAAATTCCATATTGTTCATAATAAATACTGAAAATATAAATACAGAAGAATACAGTTAATTTGAATAAATTATTACAACATAAGGTCTAGGTTAAGTTCTGTTGAATAATATTGTAGCTTATTTTACCCTTTGGCATCTTTGATGTTACAGCTTATTTAAAAAAAGAAACTAAATGAAGGAAAGGTGTAGTTCGTGAAGCTTAAAATTATTTCCACGTACAGCTTTTAAATTGAAGTTTCTTTCCCTTTGCTTCTTCAAACAGTTTAAAAGCACCAGTCCAATTAAATATGTTGCTTTACTGCTGAGATCTCCATAATTTAGTATGCAGGATCATCTGTAATGGAAAATGTTAAGTACTTAACATAATTATTTTTCTCAAAAATCAGCGAAGGTAAAAATAATGTACAAATTCTAAACAAATGGCTGCAATTACAACACAATTTTACAAGTCCCATTTGAATGGGTTACATGTGTGAAGGACCCTCAGCTTTAATGCTTCTGAATCCTTGCTGTGGTCTATTATTTACCACTTGCCAACAAAAATTTCAAAAGCAAGTTGTATAACCTTGTGGGGAAAGAGACATACACAGAGGGAGATCAACCTTGCAGAAGACAGGGTTGGACTAGACAGTGTAGATGTTACATAGTCTGTATTTGTCAAAACAATGAAGACACTTAATACATTAAAAAAAAATAGCAAGTGTTGGATTTGTGTCCTTTGCTGTGTATTAGCTGGAGATGGAAACAAATAAAAATAACCAGTTGCCATGTTGTATGTTAGTAGTTATTAACCAGTACATTTGTATTAATAATTTATTTGTAAAAGTTTATTACACCAGAATGCAATTTAACTTAAAAGTTCAACTTTACTAAGACAATATTACAGACTGAGGCTTTTAGGAACGGATTTGCAACCTACAGATTTGGACTATTTTTGCACCGTTAAATGTCTAGCACTTATTTTACATCACACACTTTTGTAACATGTTTCACAAACTACACTTCAGACATATTTCCATAGAAGTGCCTACAATCAGTCAAGTAACAGAAGGGCCCGGTTGTTACGCACTGTTTACATGGGCATTGTTATCTGAGGACTGAAGTGGTGGCATTTGTGTGAAATGTTTGAAAAACAGCATGTTTGCTTCTGGTTTGTTTTAGAGAGGCAGCTGCCAGTGCAATGTTTTCAGGAAACTGAAAACTCCTGCTCAATCTGTTTATCAGAGACTCACAAATAGATGGCTGGTTCTTTCCAGTGATTTCCCCCAGTACTCTAAACAAGGTTGACCTTTGCCCATAATTCAACCAAAAGTTAATTCTTAAGACTGTCTTTAAAAAGTTTAAAATGGAGAAACCTAGAAGAATGACCTGTCATGATGTAGTAAGTCTGACTTAAAAATTCCAAGCTAAAAACGCTAATAAAAAGGACATCCATTTCTTTCCTGTTAGTGTCTTTCTCTCTCTGAGAAACACATGATATTAAAACATGTGCCTGGGAGCAGAGTTAACTAAAATTACACTGAACATGACTCTGCAGTTGACATAGGCCAAGAAAAGCCATGGCAGCAATGCTTCTAAAGTGTTGCTTAGTTTTTTACCCCATGCTTTTGGATAAGTCTTTTATTTAATGTCTGCCTGGGTAACACTGGTATGGAAAAATTACCTTTTCTGTTTGCACTGAGTTTGTGTTTGTTTTAAAATGTATTAAATAACAGAATTAATATTATAATCTAACATGGCCAAGCTTTCAGTAAACATGCATATACTTTTCCAACCTTTTATGGGGGATATCTTAATTTCCTTTTTTCCTTCCATTTTTCTTTTTTTTTTTTTTCATATCTTGTTTTCTTTTGCCTTTCAGGAGGAAAAAAAAAAAAATCCTCATCAATTTACCTCTACCCTTCATCCTTCTTTTCCTTTTTTTTCTCTAAATTGATCTTTTATCCTCCCCTCACTTTCTCCAGGGTATCTCCACCCACTCCTCAAAACAGAGGATTATCCTGAGCCTTGTTTAGAACAGAGGTGTTCATTTGTATCTTCCACCATTTTTCCTGTCCATCAAGAAAAGCTAATCTGGTCCTCATGGCATGTTGTAAAAGTGTAGTTAGAGAAGAACATACATGTGAGACAAACTTTTGACTTGGTTCTACTTGACATTCATTTGTAAAATACCTAAGTGAAACAGAAGTATCATTGCTAAGATCCAAATGAAAATAACTGAATTAATAAATGAAATTGCCCTTTTTTTTTTTTTTTTGTATGTGTTCTCCTCCCCCACACTCCCCTGAGCACTAGATGAAAAACTATCATCTTCTCCATTAAGACATAGCAATACAAAGCAGTATGAACACAGTTCTCCAGTCAGTGGGAACTTCTGTGTACTGGGTATCTTCCTAACCATAAACACTATACAGCAGCAGAACAATACACGTTTAATTTTATCCTTTTTAAGATCTAACTCCTATTTTATAAAAGGGTGTTTTTAATATATTATTTATTACTTATATTTAAAAAAAAGAAAAAAAATATTAACAGTAGTTTGAAGGAAACTGTTTGTTCCCCTAGGTGATGGTTTTCTGCGTTCCCTGGATTTTCATCCTGTCTGGACTGTGCTGTATCAAGAATGACACTTCCTCTGGATCTCCATGCCTCAGGAGACAAGAAGGATCCCGTACCACATTGCTGCAGCCTGTGGGGTAGGTGTCCTTCCTGCTTGTGTGTATGGAAAGGGAGAGGCTCTAGACCCGCCCCCCGCGGGGCTGCTCCCTCATGACTCTCATATGAGAGCCAACAGGGGACTGTCTTTCACCGCAGTTCTCATCTACCTATATGCTAATGTTAAGAGAAAAATAAAATGAGCTCTCCTAGCAAAATACAGGACAGACAGCACAGAGGGCCCTAAAGCTGTCCTTGTGCCCAGTTTTAATGAATAGTTTTACTGTACAACAGACCTTTCCCAGACTCTTAAGATGAAGGGAGAAAGGGAGAAAAAAGAAAAGACTAAGGCTGAAAAAACCGATGTTTCATAAGTTGGATGTTCTTATACAAGGTAGAATTCTTTGTATCAGCCATTAGGCTAATAGAAATTTCTCAAGGATCTTCTGACTTTCCTCCTTAAGCAAAAACTATACTCTGGCACACTTATTAGCAACAAAATTAAAAGCTGCCCCTGATTTAGGAGTGGGAAGACACCAGTGAACAGAGGAAGCATTTATGAAGAACTCAGGTGTGCATTCACTCAATTTTACAAGTAAATCACACTTGTTCATCATATCACAATGTTTGTACTTTGGATTTCACAATTCTTGGAGAAAATGAACCATTAGTAATTTGCACACAGACAGTGATTACAGAGAACACCAAAATTAAGGATTTATTGTTTTTTTTAAATTTGGAAACATCAAAAATGCAAATGTTAAAACTATTCACACCAAGGACCATGTTAATCAACTAGACTCTGTTTTGAAAATATCAGTAGCTTTTTGCCATTTAAAAAAATAATCCATTTTAATATTTTAGAAATAAATTCTATAGAATATATTATCTGAGTTAATTCTAGTTTTTTAGTATTTTACATCTAATGTTCTGCAGTCATTATAAAGTAGATGATAGAATTAATCTTTAGTCCCAGTGGGCAAGCATAATACTTCCAAACACTTCAGGATTAGTCATAGCATCCTCTTCTGACCCTGCTTCTGACTGCTTCAGGAAATTAAACAATTGGCACAATGAACATAAGTGTATACAACTCACGAGCTATAACAGGGGAGTTTCTTATTTAGCAAATGCCTTTTAAAACACTATCATGGGTGTCTCTTGCTTTAGGTCGGAGTAAGGACACCTGCTTTGCTGCAGGAGCAGCTTTGACAAGGAGTTTCAACTGAGAGAATTCAGTTGACCAAAGACACCACGCAGAGAATGACTGCCTGTTGCTGCCCAGAATGGTGTTGCAGGCAGACTACAGTCTTACTGCTCAAATGTTAAGCACTTGACAGGTAAATATTTTATATTCAACACAGCTTCTATTATAATGTCCTCTGTGCTTATTAATCCATCCATAGAAAAGAGAGCTTGCTTGTGCTGTGTTTCACCTCTGGTAAAATTTCTATTCACCTCTAAGCTGGATCTGCCTATATTGGGAAAGTGACTTAGTCTGCAGTACAAATAAAAACTTAGTTATTATGCCAAAAAAAAGGAAAAAGGCAGTATTTTGCCTGGCTTTTGCCAAGGCAAATTTTCTCAAATTCTGCTGATTACCTCTGGAAACCAGAGTACCGAGAATGGAAGTGACACAGCAAGACAAAGGCAAAGCCAACAGAGCCCAGGTCTCTCTGAGCCAAATAATCTCTATGCAGTATATAAAATTTCTGTCAAAGACTCAGAGGCATCTGAAACATTAAAAAACATAATGCATGTTCTGGTTGGCATACAAATGCATGTATTCAGTCTTGAACAAACTAGCTGTGTTTTGTGAAGATACTGTCTCAGTTTTACGGATGAGAATGCTGTGTGATCAGTTATGGCTCATTTTTCAGAACCGCTTAGTGTCATTGTTAACTATGTACCAGTCTATTACCTGGCTTCTTAGGAGTAATGATCAGTAGCCAGATATCTTAGGAAATAAAGCTGATACAGCTATTAGAGCAAATGTTTCCACAAATTACATACTCTGTTGATACAGAAGCAAATACTGCTGTTTATCATTTAGTAACCTAAGACTTTTAGCATGCAGAAACAAGCTTACCCAAAGTGGAAGGACTGATTTTCAACATTAATATTAACCAACTGGGAAATGGGACACACAGTATATTATTGTACACTATCCCAGAAACAACATGAAAACATTTTCCATGCCATAACTCATTTTTTCTTATATGAAAAGTACCTTTTTATTCTACAAAATACATGAAAGATTAATCCAGGGGTGGGAATCTTGACTCTCACCCTATGTCTACAGCCTGCTCTAGATACATTAGCGTGTGTATTTTGGTCAGGGCTGTTAAATTTCGTATTTTTCCTTCACTCTAGGCAAATTAAACATGCTTAGAAAAGGCCTTAGCTTCCTTATGTGCTGGTATGGAATAGTTTGGGGAACAGGTTTAGCCTATACTGAAAAAAAAAACGGTTTTCTGGGTTTTTTCCTCAGTGTGAGTTTCTGTTCAAAGGCTTGTGGTGTCACTAGTGTAGCCACTCAGAAAGCTCCATGAATTACAACAGACTTCACTTTGTAATTTGTTGCAAGAACTAAAACAAGAATGTGTTTACTTTGTATCCTCAGATCACAAACATCAGATGGGATCAAAAGAAAGGTGTTACTATCTAGCTACGTTATCACCAGGTAGGTAAGAATATTTTTTTCAACTTAAATCTTTACTATGCACGTTTTACTGTATGACTCCCAGGAATTGGCTACTTCAGGCAAAGGAATCTAGTGTAGCTCAAGTTCTTCATATGGTCACTGCCTTTTCTGCCCTAGGTATTACCAGCTACTGCTTGTTAACCTGTGCTGCAAGTGTTAAGAGAATTTAGCTTTATTCACCCCTGGTGCCCCAATGCCATGGAAGATAGATATCTAAGTACTAAGAAATTTATACAGATTGCTAATACTAAGGAGGCCAGGGGTCTGAAGATTGTGCCAATGGAAATACTGAATAACCATCATCTTAGTATTTTACAGCTAGCTGAGATGTATTTTATAAAGTTAATAATTTACTGTGCTTGCTAAGATTATTAAAGATTATTTTTCATGTGAAAGCACAGGGGCCAAGAAAATAATTTGTTATTGCTTAGTAGGGGGTGAATAATGAAACAATATTTCATTTAACTTTCCCCTGAGAGAGGTACCCTGGTAAAGCAGCCAACACACTCTGAGGTTAAAAAGCTGCTACTGATTCACAGCTACTGTCACAGCTAAAGGAGGGATTTGTGCTTTTGGTGCTGGTGTTGAGAGTGCCAGATTTAAGCCTGCTGTTAATACAACATGCCTGTGCACACAGAGACCTGATACAGCTGCCCATAGTATATCTTGGACAGAATAATATTACTCTTAGATGAAGAACTTTTTTTTCACGAATTAACGCGTTTCTCTTTGAAAAGAAGAATGGGTATTTGCTATGTGGAATTGGAGAAAATCCAAGTGCTTACCTGGCTATCCAGCCTTTAGAGAAAGAGACTAGTGTTCTGTGACTGAGAGGAACAGAGGCTTAAGGAACTGCTGAGCCAGATAACCAACACCACTGCACTTTCCCAGGAGATGGAATACATTGCAAGTGTGGAATCCAGTCCCTAGAGAACTAGGTCTTTTCAAGGCAGTTCATAGAAAACATGTAGGACTTCTTGTGGAAACAAGTAAATAAAAAACCCTTCCAGCTACTACATGGAGTAAAAATACTTTTGCTAATTTGGCATAAAAATGCTAAGATTTCATATAAAAACAATTAAGTCAGCTTACTTTTTTTTCAAAGCATATTTTAAATCTGGCAGTTTTTCTACTGGAATACTGTACATGATGTTTTAAAGAGCTTCTAAGCAGAAGAGTCACTGTTACAGAGCTAAAATTGACACTGTGTTTACATGCATACTGTTAACCATCTAGATCTAACACAGATAAAAACTTAGATGCTGATCCTTATTTTGCAAACAAGACAGGTCTACATTTCAACCCACGTGATGTATAATAAATAAAATTTCACTATTAGAGGAAAAAATAAATGTTTAAATAGATTTTGAAATCAAAATAAGGCAGTGCAGAATTACAGTGTAGAGAATAATCAGGCGCCTATATGTCCTTTTCTAGAAGAAAGCAAGGTAAGTTAATAAACTTAAGATTGAGAATACAGCAGGTACTTTAATTCCCATTTCACTTAAAAGCAAATGGAGTACAAAATAATGGATAACCATATGATGCATGTACTATTTTGCTTGCAAACTTTAGCATAAATTAATTGCTGAAGATACATTGCCTCACTGAATCTACCAATTCCTAATCAGACCAAATGACTTAAATTTGAGATTCAATCAGAAGTCCACAAAAAACAGCCTCGTATTTCATTAAAACTGCTGAATATTTAAGAATTCTAGACACTCTGGCATTTTTTCCATGCTTCATTTAAACTTAAAGCAGCAAGACTCTGCTTTTATCAATTACCTACTGACATAGTAATAAACTGGCTTGGGAAAACCATACAGCTTTTGTTACAATGAGAATTTTATGATCTTACATACACCTCAGAGTCTGAAGCTATGGCATTTCTCCAAAATAGTTCACAGTTCCCGCAGTTAATACAGTACTGCAAAATGGCACTAAAGTGCATAAGTATCTGAATGTTTGTTGGGCTAAAAAGGTGCTGTGCAATCTTAAGCTACTGCTTTGCCATTTATATACAAGATCATTTTTCTTTGGGGAGGGGATACTAGTTCTGGAATGCCACTGATTTTAATTTTAATGAAGGATTGTCTACCTTTCACCTTTCTAGAAGATTTAAGTGCCCCTTTTCTGACTCTTCTGTTTGTCAAGAACAGTAAAAGAGCAAATAGTACACTCATTCTAAAAAATGCATTTCAAGATAATTTACCAGAAATTGTATTTTCAAAACAAACTCCATGGTACTCCAGATGAGAAATGGACATGTTCTTTGTAACTAGGTATGGATCTGCTGCTCAGATGAACATGCTGTTCATTTTTTATCAAACATGAATACTAAACTACCATAAATAAAATACATACAGTACAGAACAATTAAAACTTTTTTGTACAGTAGTTCCTTTTACATTAAACTTACCATCTTTTCAGATATGTTGAAAATTAGGACTCTAAACATGATTATTTCAAAGTATCATTTTTAACAATCTTTCTTGCACAGGCCCGACAATCAAAAACATGAAGCTTTGATTCAGATAGCTTGGCAGGTTTCACATACTTACTTTGATAGGTAGGCTACTTTGAAATATGTTGGATGTGTTTTTACTTAGGCATTTCATTTTTATCAAAAGACAGTTTGATTATATTTATTGAAATCTTTACATGAGCTGTTTTTGTGCAATACCACTGCCAGTGTAGCTTGAGAAAATGAAAGGTGTCTGGAACATTGAGTACAGTCCAAATGTTGTCTATCTCTTAAAAAAGTAAGATTTTAGGAAATTCAATGTAAGTGCATTTGAATACAGGAAGTCAGTCCTAGAATATTTTCAATATTAAACAGGTACTGTTTCTACTACTGGTGGTTTGATGCACTCTTCGTGCAGTCTGCTCTTTTCTGGGAGGCTGAGTGAACTCTCTGCAGGGTGCTCATGTACACAACTGTCGCCATTCAAAGCTGAAACAAAGCCATCTTGAGAAGGACCTTTCAAGTATGAGTGAAATTCCACTTGAGGGTGAGTTGGCCTGTGCTCAGTGTATAAATTGTTACATGGAACACTGCTCTCACCTTCAGAAGATGAGCAGCAAACAATCACTGAGGGGTTTGCAGAAGGGTAATGAGGGCTGCTAAAGGATTCCTCTGATTGCCGTGTGTAGTCAACAAACTGTTCTGAAGTCATGTTGTAAGGCACCAGGGAAAGACTACTGTTCTTGACAGCTTCCCTTTCAGAGTAAGTCTCACTGATCTGGTTAGCAGTGCCAGCAACATGGTTCTCTATTTGGTAATACAGATTTGAAGAGTTAGTATAGTATGAGGCATTTTTAGAATGGTTTTCATGCACAGCTGTTCCATCAGAGTAGCAAAGGACAGAAGAAAGAGGCACCATATCAGCATGGGAGCCCATGCTGTCTACAAAATCATCTGCTTTTTCTTCCTCATCATCTTCCTCCTCATCATCCTCTTCCTCTTCATCATCATCTGATTCACTAGGGGCTAAACTCTGTGTGCTAGAATCTGTAACTCCACTACAGAAGCTACTCCCATCTTCCTCTTCCTCCTCTTCCCCTGGGCAGTCCAAGTCCTCAGCTGCCTGAGAATGCATAACCGCAGCTGGAGGTTCAGTCTCAATCTCAAAATTTTCTGCAATTGAATATTCAACCGGATGGGGCCCTGGACCCACAGAATTAGTGTGTGCACTTATCTCACTGTGGCAGCCATTTAGTGCCGGAACTTGCTGCTCTCTATTTTTCTCCAATTCAAGCTTCATTATTGTGTGCAAAAAGTGAGTCCGTACACGGATAGGATTAAATTCAATTCTACCTGCTGTATTGCTACACCCTTCTTTAGTACAACCGCATGGAAAAGACATACGATCCACCTTTTAAGAAAAAAGAATACAGATTAACAGTATGCAGCATAAGCCTCGGGACATGACAGAACCTAGACAGCCTAGAGAAATACAACAGTGAGGTGGGATTCACCTGGAGAAGTACTTGTAGGAACGGCTGAAGCTAACAGTAATTTAGCAGGTTAGCCCTGGAATTTAGTACTACTGATAGGAACAGTCAGGGAAATATAAACGCAACAACGCTGCAGAGAAGGAAAAAATATGTTTCTGTTCCAGACCTGAAAGCATTACACAATGCAACAAAAAAATGGATCTGCTACAGCTTTATTTCCTGTTGTCCTCAAATCGAGGCAAAAGCATTGCCAGAAAGAATCTTAAATTAAATTTGGTCACAGTCATGAAAAATAGAAACCTACTGAAACAAAATTTTTAGAAAGGTGCCAGTGGGGACACCAGACTACAGAAAGTAGGAATAAAAACTGAAGTACATCTTAAAAGAGATTCCAGTCAATTGTAGATAAAACATTGTCAGCCAACAAACTGTGGGCAGAACTTACATATCTAATAATAACCATCTTAAATTTATAAAAATGTGGCTGAAACCACCAGTTGGATAGTTCAGATAGCTTAAGGTCTGTGACTTTCATCTCCACTAAACATCAAACACAGTGCAGAGAACCACATAACACAATCCAGTGCATCTTCCCCACATGTTAACATGAAAACAGGAACAGCAAAGAGAAGGTATTATTTAAAAGAGCAGAACAAGTTTAGCTTGGATTTAAGAAATTACTTTAAAATGTATTCAGGAAAAAATCAACTCAGCTGCATAACAGCAATGCTGGGGAATTAGTTGATACATCTTTTAGGGAACATTTCTGGGGCATTTGCAGCAGTACATAGGACACTACATAAATAGACATTATGAAATGCCTCTTAAGGCTGCAGAGGAAAAACTTTCTGCTGTAGTAGCAGATGTGTTTTTAGTGCCTGCGTGCAAATTTATCATACATGTATTTTAAGTATATATGTTAAAAAAAGGATGGTACCACAGAGTTTCATTTATTACTTCTCATTTACTTTGGACTGTAATTCACATTTGGACAATATGTAAATTGTCTCTAAAATAAAATGCCCCTTCTGAAATGTGCAGCCTACTGATTCTCTTCTGTTGTCTGCATGTGCACAGATAAAGGCCAAAGAGGAAGATGAGGAGCAGAATCTCTGTATAAGAACAAAAAAAAACCCCTAAACAATGTGCCTGAACCAATAAAAAGGATAAACAGATGTTTAAGGAGACTGTATTGAACACTATACTCTCCATTTTGGGCCTTAAAACTGCTTTGAGATATGCAAGTATTATAATTTAATAATTGAATTCCAGTAGTTAGTTATAACTTTACAACACAAAGTACATGCATGTCACACCCCTTCCCCCCCTCCATCCCTCCCTTGATATTTAAGTACCAACAGTAATCTAGATATTTACCTGACATTTTATGCCTGCAAGACTGCAAGTGCAAGTTTCTGGATCACAGAAGACACGGCAGTCACAGCCACAATCCTCCCTGGACAGGCGGATGGCCCGAAGCTCGTGTTTTTCTTCCACATCAATCTTCTTCACTCCAGAAGCTCGCAGCAATGCCCTTCGCTTTTTTGTTGGCAGGGGTTGTAGAAAGAAATACTCATCTACTTCAGTGTTGTCTAGATCAATATCATCATCAGAAATGTCATCCAGTGTCAGGGTATTAGCTTCTTCAGATTCCACTGTACCATTCTTTGTCATCTGTTGTATAGAACAATTATCAAAGTCTTTATACACAAACACACACATACTTAAATAGGTGTCACAGATGTATGTATAATGCATTATGAATGTGGGAAACTAAGTAAAAACGCTGCAGGACTGCCAGGCAGTTCCAGAATAAAATTACAGATGGGGTGAAACGGCAGTTCTTCCACATTTAACATGTGAAGTAAATACACTTTTAGCTTTGTGTTTGTCTTGAAGCCATTTTTTTCCCACTAAGTTTCTAATTTCTTATCTGTTCTTTATGTCCTTGATCATTTGTTACTGCTTGCCAGATCTCAAGCCTTCCTAAAATTCTAGTCTTTTCTAGATTGTTCCATTAGATAATTTTTGAGCCTTTAATTGATTCTAGTTCCTATGGGCTTCAATATGCTTTCTACAATAGTAACTACATTTACCAGCACTGGTTCAGATTACTGTGCATCACGGATTTGGGAAATGGTGTCTTTGATGTACTATTTGCTGTCCTGCTCCTCTTCAGCCTGACAAGCTGGACGTTTGTACAGCTGAGGTCACTAAGCAGCACATCCACTTAATCGTTTGGGCAGATGCCTGTATTTGCTTTTTGAGTTGACAACTTTAAGCCTAGAAGTCACTTAGCTTTGCCTCTTTCTGCCTACATTACTTCATGTTTATTTGCAATGTAGTTCATCACACTCCAAAGTTCTTTCTAGGTCTCTTTGGTCCTGAAAATAACCCATTTAGCTTTGTCATGTCATAGATTTTAGTATTTCACTAACCAACCCAGATTATCCTTAGGCAGTTAATGAATTAATAAAATTAGATAAAAGGAAGTAAGTTGGAACCCCTTATGTAGGATCTTGAGAAAGGTTTTTAGGGGATTCATGCTCCTTTCCTAGAGATACCGATTTTTTTAGCTTCTGTAGGTAAAAGTATCCTGACATATATTATTACCTTTTGTAAAGTCTGGCTTTCAAACCTTCAAAATTAAACGGCCATGAGCATTAAGCACAAACATCCAGTGCCACTTTCACAGTACTGCACCCTTCTGTACCATACCTCTGTAACTCATCTCCTATAGAACAGAGTGTACATATTCAAGGAGAAAAGAAAAAAAATATTAACGGCACTGAAGGAAGGTTAATTTTTCCCATCCATAGTAGAACTCACTGGTAATACAACTACAGCGTTTATACAGAGAAAACAGCTTTAGAATCAAAAGAATATGAAAGGTTAAAGCAAAGTTCAGAGAGATGATACTACTATAAAAATATTTTTTCTCTATCTCAGGTTACCTGGATTGAGAACTGTACTACATAGCAAATATGAGGCAAGTACAGGTATACAATTTATATAAAACTTTTTCATAATTTCACATAATAAATTTTTATTTTATTGTTTTTCTATGAAAAAAGTTTGCTTGAAATGGAAAAAACAAACAGATTTCAAGTGTTCACCCTGGTCTCTGTAATGTTCTTAATCGATGAGGGTGCCGATGTACAACCACTGAACAGCTGGTCTCCTGCTTTTGTGAAAAAAACACAGTGCAACTATGTGCTCATTACATACTGGTGAAATCTCAAGATTGGTTTGCACTAACAGTTCCATCATGGGCATCATGATGATCTCAGAAACATGACCCCCATTGAATGTAATTTGAATGATAATAGAAAAATAGCCGTTCAGATTCTCTCCGTTTTGCCTTATTTACTTGCAGAAAATTTCAGCTTGGCCTGTTACCCCAAATAAATCATGAGACACCAGTTTTAAATACAGGTTAAAAACTGGAGTCCTAACTCCTGTTGCCTGCTTGTTGTGCTTTTCAATGTTTAGACATTTGAAAATAATCAATGTAAAGGTAACTTCTTGTTTTTCTGCTGCTAAATCCTGTCATATCCGTTTATATTATATTTGTATTAACAGTTTGGCCTTTCCACAATCTGTCATTTATGGCATTACTGAGTTACTGGACGTGAACTCCTACGTATTGCTTACTCTTTTTTGCAGCTGCAGTTTTTAACAACTGAGTAAGACAATCACAGGAAAACAACCCCTTACTATTTCTGACTTGTAAAGTCAGGTTAAAAGCAATACTCTGCCGTTCAAAGGAGAGGAGTCTCAGTGTCATGACTGGTAGTCCTTACATACAGTGTGCATGTACGCATTGTCTCTCCTGAGACCAGTAATCTCCCCAGCAATTCAGCACTGGGCTTAGTCCATTCAGAGGTGTTCTGCCACTTCCACAATTCCACTTTATAGGCATTATTGTTGCTTCCTTCTCTTTTCAATGCATTCTCTATCTTTCTCTGTAACTGCAATGCCTTAACTTTGTTTCATGTTTTAGTTTACTTACCAGTCTGTTATCCCTGTAACATTCAAGTCCCTGTATGTGCATCTACTTCTAGCTCTTCCTTCATCTGATATGCAGCCATTTTCAAAACGTCCTCTCAAACTTCCTTCAGATGGTTTTCTTACTCTGTTCTCTATTACTTCACTTTACCATGGCTAGGAAAAGATCTCCCTAATAAGTTCTGCCTGACTCTGGGACAATGGAGAGACTATTTACACCAGATATTTCAATGTTTATAGTTCAGTAACATTAGAAGTCATCCTTTTTCTCTGTAATCTACAGTGAGAGTGAGAGACAGGTGAATCCAGGGAGTAATTAAAATGCATCCTGAATTAGTTGTCTGAAGCCAGTAGGAAGGAATACTTCACTGTACAAGCAACTGATCCTGAATGTTCAAATCCAGAATGGCATCCTTTAATTTTTGTGTGCCTTTGTTAGCTAGGTACAACTAAGTTCAGAGTGCTTATATTTCTTTGCTTGTTGCCTTCTTTTTTTTTTTTAATGTAACAGGAGGATGACCTACCAAGAACTCTGTTTTCTAGTTTTAAATACACAAAGCTCAAACCACTCCCTAAGCAGATCACTGTTATTTAATTGCCTATCAGTATTTAAGTTTGAGACTGGGGAAGGGAAATAATTCTAATATTTGCTTCTGTAATTATTTTAGTATTTTATTCAATTATTATTTAATAAAAATTAAGTTTCAGGGCTATCACCCATGAGGTGAATACTGTAACTACTGAGCTTACAAAGGCACCTATAGAACCATACCAAACCCACTGTGTATTTCATCTCCTCCTCCTGCAAATCTTGCCACACAGTGGGAGAGCATTAAGGCACGGGCTCCATCAGGTGCTGAATACTGTGTGCAGGCAGGAAGGCAAACACCTGAGCACCAAGAGGGATTAGACATCAGCCTGCCATTTCAAAGCACCTTGGCTCCTGACTCATTTGCTGGATGATTTCCTTGCTGTCGCCTCTGAATTTTTCTCAATTTCATCACACGAAGAAGAAACGGATTATTGAAATGAAAGATCTGAACATTTCTCAAACAAGTAACTGGTAACTACAGAGGGAGGAATATTACCATGAACCATCAAACACATTTTCCAATAGAGAATTTCAGGGGAACATTAAGTTCTCCTGATTGTCATAATATTGCTCATCTGAATTAAACTTTGTATATAAATGGATAAAATTTCTCTTATAAAGCTAAAAGTTAATGTCATAAGAAGAGAATAAAGCAAGGGACAAGGAATATGCGAAGCCTTTGGTTGAAATTCACTTTAGCTCTTTAAAGTGTGAAAAATTGTTAGACACCTTTGCCTGTCTTAGCTGGAAATTATTCTTTAAAATTTCCCACAAAGGAAACTGTCCACAGACCCAGGAGCCTGAACGTCAACTAGGGTCGTGCTAATCATTTTAATAGATCTTAATTTGAGGGGGCATTATGAGTAAGCAATAAGGACCATTCCAGCTAATTTACTGTACTTACTCATAATGTTTTCTCAACAACATATTAAAGCCTATCTTGTACTCTCCATCTTGAAAGGATAGCTTTTATGTCCAGATTGCCATTAGAATTTTCACACTGCTGCTAGCAGGTGTTTATGCCACTGTCAGCATTGTTTACACCTAAGTAGTGGTGTTAAAGGGCTGAACTGACGAGGATGACTTTGAAGTCTTTATCTGCTTTTAATTAAGAGAAATTTCTTATTTGGCTCTTCACTTTCAGCAAATAAAATAATAAACATTACCTAATATTACAGAGACTAAATTCCAGTACATTCCTATATTTATTTATTTTAATCAAGTCTACATAAGAGAACGCTTTCTACCTACAGACTTACATATTTTAACCCAATGCAAAAATTGAAAAACAGGGAAACTGGAATTTCAAAGCATAATGAAAATGTGGCTATCGCTAGCTCTCTCTAGTGGTAAGTCCCTAATACTCTCAACTTTGGTTTCTAACCTGTCCAAATGTCTGCTTTTAATTTGCTTTTATCCTGAGTGGCTTTATGTTTGTTTTCATTACAACAGTTCAAATTTTACAAACACTTCACTATTGAAGTAAAAAACAATTAGGATACTTTAAAAAGTAACTTTTTTTAAACTAAGGGTCATATACACTTCTTTAGGAGTTCAGATACAGAACTCTAGAACATAGTTCATTCATTCTATGGGAAAATCCTGAAAGGCATTTCTTAAACTTGGAAGGTGCCAGTTTGCTCTGGACAACTCATAGTATTGTATGGAACTGAGGTATATTATCACAAAGGAAAGGGTATAGAGCAAACCGTTTGGTTACAATTCTAAGTATTATTCACTTTTCATTAAAAGATTCCTCTGAAAAAGAGCCCCAAATATATGTAACACAAGCCATTACCCAGGAAGTGTTTAGTCCGCTACAAAAACATAAAAGTTTTAAAGCGGGACACTTTCAAGAACAGTTTCTTTCCTCTCCTATGCTATATTTAAAAAGACAGCTTCAAAACTGTAGCTAGTATTTGTTCTGACTAGCTAAACGGATATAGTCAGCTAATTTGTCTGATGTGTTTCTTCTTTAACACAGACATCCATTGGTGAAATACTTAAAGACACACAATCAGATAAATTGATGCACTGAGAAAAACCCAACATTTTTAGTATTACCGTTTTGTACATTTTGCCAAATTTCCTCAAGCTGAAGAAAACAAGCTGTTTCACTTTCTGTACTCAGGATGTTGCCATTCTCTTGTCTAATGGGGTACTGTGCAAGGGCTCATAAGAGTAATTCTCTTCCTGGCGCTTCAGGCATCTGCTGGACACCCTGCTGTTCAAGGCTAACTTACACAACTCTGCTTTCTTTTTCCCCTCTGTAGAAGAGGGAGGAAACAACAACAACCTCCCTAATAAAGCCTTCTGAGGTACACATCAATAAGAGCTACAGCAGCGCTTGGTAATATTGAACAAAAATAGGTCTTCAGTTAGAAAAACACAAAACTAAACAAAAAAGAGACGTGGCATTGTTTCAATTGAAAATGGAGTTGACAGAAAGGAAATGGGTTTTTTAACACACATTGGGCCCATATAGCTCTGACACTGCTCATTTAAATAAATAAGGCAGGCAGGGATCAAAGTCTTGAAAAATTCTTACCTTTAATTTCAGAGAATTAAGTTTTTCCTCCCTTAGATGCTCTCTTAACATCTCTCGGTGAAGCCTCTCCTGTTCCATTGCAAACTCTCCCAGTGTGTACTGGCGCACACTGTTGTGGCGAGTAGACATTCCCAGTGTGCTCCCCCCTTGGCTAGGAACACTGGTGAAGCCTTGCCTTCTTGTGAAGTAATACACAGTAACACAGTTGAAATGGACATTTTTTGTTCTCTTCCGCTTCTCTCTCTTCAGGATTGAAGAAGCTAGAACAGATGCACATTGCAGTATGAATGGTAAGTTACAGTAACAGAGCAAATTCACTTGTGCAGTAGTTCCATTTACCTCGACAATACCTATGTACACACCAAAGTTCAGAGATGTGCAGTCTAAATTCGGATATGGCATTAGAAATATTTACCATATATACAAATGGCTACAATGATGAATGCTATTGTCTATTTCCGAGGAGGAATTCTTGGCCAGGATAGTTGTGTTTTCCCATAACATTATAAAAATGTTTTAAGCCTTTTAGCAAGGAAGGAAATAAATCCCAGGAAAAGGAACTTATTTCACAATGTCACCTCAAAGAAAGTGCTCCACTTGACTTGCTCCTCTTCAGAAACCTGTGAAGAAAACAATGTTGCATATGGCAGCACTGAGGAGAACAACAGACCCAGGTCTCACAGGTCTATATACACTGTTGCTCTTCTGTCAGCAAGGCTCAGCTGTACAGATCTATCACTACATCTTTAAAGCACTGGATCACATTGGCAGAGAACATTCCTGTCTTCTAATCTAAAAAGTGAGAAATTATTGTAAAAAAACTATGAAGGCAATATGTTTAGTGATCCAGACTGTCTCAGAAATCCTCACAGAATAATATAGGAGTAATGGTGATTAACAATCAGCACCACTTCCTTTTTCTTTACTTTCATCCTTTTTTCAGCTGCCATCCACTGTACACACCCCTGTGTATGTGTATACTTGTATTCTAATGTGTAGAATTTTGCCAAAAATTAAATTTAGTATTTTCTACCGATTTTCTGATTCCCCTCACACTCATGCTCAGTTTTTCTTATACACATATGCATGATCATGACAGGGATTTGTTTAAAAAAAAAAAAGTCAAATTTTAACCATTAAATATTGTTCTTTTTTTCCATAGGCATTAATAACTCTCTCAAACAACACTGATCTGTTGTTTCTCACTGTTAACAGTGGGGAGTCTTTAGAGAAAAAAAAGACACAAAAACATTAGAGAAAGATGAGAGACACTCCTTGATTTTTAAGATGAGCAAGCTGACTTACTTGATTTATTGCAAAATGACAATAGGATGTTGAGAATGTAGGTAATCTTTACTTTGCAGCTTACAGGCAACAACTGGACAGATATCAATGAGAAACCTGTCAGAATTCAGGCAGTAAAATTATTTAAAAGGTGCCTGACCCCTCTTGAAAGACTTGGAATCATTCTACTGAAGCAGTGAGAACATGATGTCCCGTGGTAATCTAAAATTGCACCATATCTAGAGATTGAAGTACAGTATTGACAGTATTGTCACAGTTAAAACATAGTTCATTCTCTAATACTATTACGTAGTGAAATGTTCATCACCACAAATATAAAAACCCCAAACTCTTACATTAAGTAATGCAGTCCAAAAACTAGCATAGACTTCCTAACTTTATGAAAAAAAATGTATTAGAAAAGTCCAAATTTAGAACATCAATTTCACACTCTGCCATATGTTTATGCCTAAAAGTTGGGTCAACAGTCTCTCTTTGTAAGTGTAGTCACCATGAGCTGTCTTATAAAGCCCATTAATGTATTTTCTCAACCTTTTAATAGTTCTTAGCACTTTTAGCAATTAAATTTTCAATTGCACACCATCAAAGTTGCTTGTTTGCGTATTTTTTTTTATATATTGTTGACAAAAACTAAAATAGAATTAAGCTGAGCTTCAAGACAATGCTGGCACGTTGTAACCTCATCATCACCAGCACTATGAATCCAGCACTGCACGACTGTATTGAAGAAAGCCTGAGAGCTGACATGCATTCATGGTAAATGACACTGAGGTTCATGGTTGTATTTACTAACAGTACAGTCTCTAGTCAGAGAAATTATATGATCATCTGTGTAGGCAAACAGCCACATAAACATTCAGAGCCCTTGGACTACACAATTATTTTTTTTTCTGAAGCACATCCTATCTTTTTGGTTTGCTCTTTTCACACCCCAGAGATTATTAAAGGGAAAAGCTAAGGCTGTGAATAAGGCTAAAAAAACCCTAAGGCTCTGTAGTCATCTCTTCTGTTGTACTGCTAGGAAGCAGTCAGAATATATTCATATTTATGATAATGTTGTTCCCAAGAACAGATCAGGCAGGAACTGCAAAAGATTACAGGATTTTATTTGGTCACCCGAAAGCACAGATTAGAGATGACAGTGAGGGGACTGGAGAATTGTGACCACCTCAGTAACCAAGGACACAAAAGGAAGCACACTCAGCACAGCAAAAGCACTATGTTCTTGCTCTACTATAATTCCTAAAACCTCTCAGCAGAGGGCTTCCTTAATGTGACCTAAAAAAAAAAAGTATTATTACATATTGGATGGAAATGTTGAACCTTTTCCAAAATCAAGGACAAAGTGTTCTATAATTCATTCAGTCCCTTTTGCTTCAAACCTACAACTCAGACTGTCAGATCATCATAGCAAGAGTCAGGGGCATATGTAACTTTGCATGCACTGTACCTTTAATGGGATTTACCAGTCAGTTGTAATTACTACTAATGACACTGCTTAACTCAAGACAGAGCAAAAAGACATACAAATGATGTATTTTCTGATATATCAGAAAGCATTAACATTTGTCCATATGTTTGGCCAGGCACTAAGAAGTATTTACATGCCACTTGCCTGTGCAACAAGTGGTATCAGTGGATGCCACTATCATCTGTTCTGTGCAAAAAGGATAAAACTGACTCCAGGCAGAGTCTGCTAGGCAGAGATGTGTTGTTGTAGCATCTGCTACAACAGTTTATACTGTCAATAGAAACTAGAAGGTGTTTTTTGAAAATGAACACCACCAACTTGGGTCTAGCACTTAATGGCAAGTGAGGATGCCAGAGAGGGAATAGGAATATTCATCATCACCTAAAACTGTCTGTCCTATGGATCACATGTGATCCTTAACACATTTATATACTGCAAGCCTGATATATTCCACAGAAGGAAAAAATGCCCCATTCTCATGTATTTAAGTAATTAATGAAACTTTTTGTTCCATGTTTCAAGATGACATGGAATTAAATATTTTTGACCGATACGTAAGTACTGTAATGCATAAAATATATCTATTATCAGAGGGAAGGATGATACTGTTAAGAACACAATTACTGCTACACAACTAGTCTCTCAGAAAAGGTCAGTATATTTGAACAAGGTCTTCAGACACAGGTATCTTCAACCAGGACTCAGAATTCCTCATTGGAAATAATATCAACTGCTGAAATTTTGATTTTTGGCATTTAATGTTTGAGTGGCTCAGCTTCTGAGTTTAGCAGAGCAAAGCCCAAGTTAATAACCTTCCTGCAACTGCCCAGCCTCCTCATGGAGTTAAGTCAGGTTCTGTAGTGTTACCAGCTCCCCACCAGCTGCTGCAGATCCAGAGTGGGGTCTGGGCACAGCACAGCCCCATCATGCAGCACTTGACCTGCACTAGCAGCCACAGCACAGCTCATCTGCACCACAGATCCCATATGGATAAACTAGCAATTTGCTGTAAACAGCATTTCTAAAGGTGAGGCCAAAAGAACTGAAGGAAAGCTTTTAATAGCAAACAACTGTTTAACCCAAGCATGGTGAACACATCCTGGAAGCACAACCTGCTCCTTGTGCTTACTCTTCTGCTACCTTTGCTCAGAATGTGCCTGCACGCCCACACACAGTTGGATGCATTTATTCATAACGTTTCTCAGTTACCCTCTCATTAATGTCTCTCTGATAACAATTCTCTTTATCCACAACAGTTACAATTTGTTTCATGACTACATATGATATTTCTGCCATTTCTCTTTATGCACAAGTCCTGGTTTATGCACTTCTCTGGCTATTGAACACAGAGGGAATCTGCAGTTTCCAAAATGTAAAAACACCTGGATGGTGAGCCAGAAACCCACAGGCTGGCACATTGCCTAAACTTTAGACCTTACTTTTTTTAATATAGCCCTTCAGTTTTCAGTATTTCAGCAAGGTCATTTGTCAGTCATCAACTGTAGTACAAAATAGAGATAACAGTTCAGCAGTCATTCAAGAAAGTGAGATTTCAGCTGCACACATGAAACATGTCAAACTTTTCCTCTAAATCAAGACAACCTTTCCAGCACAACTCCACCTCCCCACACCACCAAACCTCCAAATTACACAGCTGAGGACCATATCCTACACTGGGACACTAAGTTGTAACTTTTATTACCATAACTTTTATTAAAATGGTTGCTGTCCTCAAACCAGGACAGTCATAATTTTAAAAGGTATCATATAATATCATAACAAAAAGTGCAATTTTTATCACCCAGTGGCTGGCAGTAGTGGCATACAAGATGGTTTATGAATTCTTTTCCAGATCCTGAGATTACTTTTTTAACCTTTTATGTACCTGATCACGTGTACTAAGTGGATTTTTCCAGACACAGTGTGTCCTGCGTATCTGCGTGAAACGAGGCCCCACTAATTCATTCTTCAAAGATACTCTGTCAGCTTTAAATTCAAAACTGAAGAACATATCAGTGTAAATAGAGAGAAAAAAAAAAAAACCCAAACCAAAAACCAGGTCTCATGAAAATAACAATAGCCTTAAAAATAAATAATAGCCTTAAAAAAACATAGCAAGTCAGGAAGTACTTTCTGGGTTCAGAAGAAGACTCTTCAATGAAAAAGGTAAGAAAAATAAGAGGCATTGAAGTCATGTGAAGTTAGAGAATAAAGAAGGGCCTTTGTTCATCAACAGTTAACAAAAGAATGAAGCAATTTATATAGCAGAGAGGTTTAAACATGTCTAGAGGAATATGCAACTACAAAAAGGTGAAGAAAGATGCAGCAATACACAGATTTGTAACAAATCAGTCTCAACACTTTCATAATATGTTTTCATTTAACTAGAACACTACAGTTGGATACTGTCTCCTTAGTGTTGTAGTTATTTGGAAGAAACCACCTAGTCCTGCTGCTAAGTTAGTTTCAAATAATGGTTGCCAGCACCTTATTCCAACCAACAGGCTCATAACTATACAGATATTTTGCACTTATCTCTGTATTGCAAATGACATCTGTCTTTTATGTATTATTGGGAGACTGAAGAATTTAATTAGTGGCTTATTTTCCACAGGTTATTCAAAGCTATGTATCAGCAGCTCTCAACTTTTCCTCCTACCCTACACCAAGGTGTTTTCAAAGCATGGAGTGGAAAGCTAGAGGAGGTTCCTACTGACCTCTGCACATGAAGGGTCTGCAAGCCCTTCAGATCCACAGGAACCAACTGAGCCAGGAAGTCCCCAGCCCAGACAGGAACAGGGGGAAGACACTGGTGTGTGTCATCTGCAGCCAACATCTCCATTATTTATCTATTTGTGAATTTGTGAAAAAGATATAAACGCCCCAACTCTGTCCATATTTGAAAAGTTCAGGTTTTATCATATTTATTCATAATATATTTCTTATGTCTTGGTAACAGATATCATAATGGGCCCATTCAACTCTCAAATCCCAAGAAAAGTCATTTTAAAAGTGGAACATCAATATTTACATTAGCAGTCCAGTGTATCCTTATGAGACCCCTCCAAGTCTCATTAGTATATGAATAAATCATAACTGATTAAATAGGCAAGCAACAGTTATAATGTGCTGGCAGAGTGAACTGCAGTTTTCCTGAACTGCTCTCACATACATACAATGCACTATGCAGCTGCACTCTTCATTCACCTTTGACCATCCTCATTTTGCTTTCTGGGCAGTGGAGATGCAGCAGTGTGAAAGCAGTGAATGACAGAGCCTTTCCTGCTGCATGTTGAGTGGCCAAAACAAAATCCAAACTCTCCCACCTGGGAGGAGATCCCGCTGTGGCAGTATTAGTCCATGAAATGTAAAGCCTGCTTCCTATTTTACAAAATCCTGATAGGAATGACATCTTAAGCCCATCATGTTTTTCAAACATTTTTTTTTACTGAGAAAACTGGTAGTTCTTTGATTACAGAACATAAATAATCTCAGTTCTGGCTGAACTCCAAGACACAGACACTTTCTTCTGCTGTCTCAGCTATTCTCCTGATGTCAAAGACACATTAACATAAATGTGAACCATATGGCTACCCAGCAGATTACTAACACTCTTGCATCAATGAGGGCAAAGCAATTCATTGTCACCAGCACAGAAATATCTTAGGCACATGAAAAATTCAAAAGGCTGGGAAAAAGCATGTATGAAGCAGCCGTTTAGAATAAAGCTCCATCTTAGACCGGAGGATCTCATACTCTTACACTTTTTCTTATACTCCAATACCCATTCATCTACTTTTTACATACTCTCAGTATCATATAAACCACTGTGCAAGGAGGATTAGCACCATTCTCCACCTGCTCCATGACTTTCCCACGCAATGTTTCATCAAGTCTGGCATCACAGAACAACATAACCTAATCCAGCATGGCAATCCAGGTCAGAACTTCCCTTACAAAAGCCAGCTTGCTTTGCAATCTTTATAGAAAACACAAACCTGGGAAAAGGTCATATTCTAGAAATTGCTTCTGCCTCTTCCTCTGTCTCCTACCTCTCTTTCTATCCCACTACCTCCCAAGAGATATTTTCCTAAGAGCCTCCATACACTACATTTACAAAGTTAACCTTAATGATGAAACACTTAAATCCACATTAAGAAGAAATGCTGTGACATACAATATACCCTCCCAAAGAAACTTGTGGGCTTGAGGGCAGGGAGGTATTTTCTGAAATAAATTTGAACCTGTAAACCTTGAAAGGAAATGCATACTCAGAAATAGCATAAACTGAGTGATGGAAAATTAGGACAGGGGCAATGCTGTGGAACAGCCACACCTACCCTAGTAGCATTTCACTACTCCATCTTTCTGGTACCTTCCTCTCAGATAACATCAAAGCTAAATTCACCTCACATGATGGGCTAAGTGGAAATCCTTGCCTAATGCTACATTTATATGTGCTACTTTGAAAAATACAAGCTCACAGACAAGCTTGCAAAAATGGGAGAGGTTTTTCATTTGTACTGGTTAAGCATTCTACCTCACTGTCAGAGTTTTGTCCAAAACCTCATAGAAATATTACATTCTGGAGTTGCATGCTAAAAGCTGGCATTTTATTACTAAATTTCAGGGAAAACTTTACCTCCTCAGCACCCTCTATATATCCAGAGTGCTCTTCTGTGACATTCATCATACTGGTCCAGTTTCTCCATTCTGCAAATAGAATCAGCCTGCAGGGAGAAGTGGAGGCAGTTAACTGCTCTCTGCCTCACCATTTCCTCTAAATGCCAGCTGCTGTTTTGTAGATGATTATTTCTGACCTTGGCCCCAGCTTTGAACAGTGTGAGAACAGCCACTACTGGGGATTCTTGCAGAACACCAATGCGTAACAGTTATATTTGCTGACCCCTCCTAAGACACTACAGACGATCCTTTGTGCCATCTCACGGGTGGCTTCTGTGAAGCACCATTTGATGCAAACAGGCATTTAGCTGCCCACAACTTTGCATGTGCAAATGTATTTTGTGTATGTCATTAACATCTTCAACACAAAAAATTGCTTATGTTATCTAAGCCAAGAAAAACATAATGCAAGGCAAAAACTGTCTCTCTGTATAGTATATGAAATGCACTAATTTACAGGAAGAAAACTTCAGAACATCAGAAGTAGAATTAGTTACACAAATCCTAATAAAAACCAGTGGCAACTTGCCTCCTAGACCCTCTTTATGGTTTTTTTTTAAATTTCCTCTACAATAGTTGCTATTCCTGATGAAAGCCAGCAGGCAAGATCCTGTCATGGCATACCCTGCCCTGTTACCCTCTATGTGTATTTAAGTAAAGACACTGCAATCCATTCTGCTGAATTTCTTTGCATTTCTTGGGGTTTAGTGCCCAGATGAGTTGACTTATTTTGAAATAAAAAATAAGTATTACCCAACTTGTTTGCATTTCATAATGTGAGTCAACAAATAACAATAGCATATTCCTCATTAACAAGGAAATTCCAAGCCTGGTTTCAGGCAGTTAAAATAATTGCAAGATGCCATGAAAAAAGAGTGCCTGCATTTAGCTACACCTTCTATGTGTTTTCGCATAATAAGACAGGATCACCACTTGTAGTCCTTTAGATTTCTATCATTAACCAGCCATTAAGCACACAGCTTAAGCTCAAAGCTCACATTATGCCTTGAGCTATTGAACTCACACCAAATAAAACTGTCCTTCTCATAAAAATAATTTAAAAGAAGCCAGACCTTCCTAAGAATTTTAAAATATTTCATACTTTCTTCCAAGTTCTGCTTGGCCACATAGATGAGGGAACCTCAGTATGTTAGCAACTCTACAATATTCAAAACGGTACTTTTTAGTGGCATACAGGAAGAAGTGCAATGGGGAGGTATTTGTGTTTTCAAATTCATTTTCTGTAGCCACAAAATCAGAAGCTGACATGAACATTTAGAGACCAATGCTGATGATCAGCCACATTCATCCTGAACCTAAGGCATCCCGTACTCCAGTACCCTACTTGGCAGAATGACAGGACCTATGATTGCAGCTGGCTGCAGGATAACCCTGATAATGGCAGTGATAATGTTAATGGCAAGACACAGATAATTGATGGAGGATATCAACTAGACTGTGCAACAGTTTTACCTCCTGTTTATCACCTTGTCAGATGAGGTGGTGATGGAGATTTCACCTGCCTCTGCAGGTGAAGAAAAGCTTTTGCAATAGAAGCATTGCTCTGCAAGTTTCAGTTACACTACACTGAAGTTGCAATGGCAGGGCAGCAGCTCCTCAAAGTATGTTTCTTAAGAGATGCATCTGTGATTAATATGGTATGGGGAGTTTTTACTAGCATCAAGTGATGCTAGTAAGTGGTGAGGTCTGCCCAGATCTGTCAATTACATATAATTCTGCAACATTAATTTGGATAATTTCCTTTACCAGAAAAATACATGAAGCATTTAGAGGCAAGCAATTCCAGAAGAATCCCACACAGCTGAGCTGAAGTGTGGAACCCAGCACACACAATCATTTGAACTGTCAGGGCATTATACTGACATCTTGAACAGCAATTCCAAAGTCAGCTTGCTGTGGAACTGATGAAACACAGCAGCAGGGTGGCCTAGATCTACAGGAAAATTTAAAGGAGCTGAAATGACATTGGGTGTGCTCCACCCTGTATTCCATTTGCCACTAGAGAAAAGGGAAAAAAATATTCTTAGTCCTGACTAATACTGTATATGCCTGCTTGGACTGCTACCTGAAGATGAATACCCCTTTTTCTGGTACGGAGTAGGGACCATGAAATGGAACAGGTACATGGTTTGGTTCATAATATGCTGTGGTATCCATTAAGGTAAATCTGTGGTGTGACTAATGGCCTGCGGAATCAAACTGAAATTACCTCAATAGACTGAGAAAAGTAAGTAAAAAAGATAGTAGGGATTATATCTGCCCATGGTAATGAAGGCACTCCATCAGCATTTGGCAAGAGATTTAAAAATATGCAGATCTACATACACGCTTATCCAACCAAGAAACACTACAGGGTTATTAGTTGTTGGGATCAAAGCTGCCCTCCGATGGTCCTGCCCCACCGGAATGATCCGCAGCAGCTCTGTGCCTCATTTAACTGGCAGGTTAAACTGACCTTAAAGTTAATGGAGCAGGATAGAAGAAAGGTTCTTGTTTATCTGACCCAACACATATTGTTTCAAGGGCTGTGTAAATACTGAGATGCATCAGCTAGTCTAGATAGATTTCTATGCAAAGTGCCTGCTTGCTGAAGCAGTGAATGAGTTGTAGCTACAAATGATTAGAAAATTATCTCTTTGTCATGCCAGTTAGAAAGGAAAAATAAGACTTAGAGGGCCACATTAGACTTTTTAATAGCTCAGTTAAAGAATTTACGTACAGATCTCGATGTTGACTACCAGTCACACACAACCTACTCAGTTGCATGCTTCCAGTGAGTAAAAGTGAGTATATACTCAACTTCATATTTACTTACGTGGAAACAGACCAGAAGGAAAACAGTACTTAGGATCTGACAGTATCTGACAACAGGGGAGAGAAAATGGTAAAAAAAGTGTCAGGAGATGGCTTAGAAAGATAACCTCCACCAAGGAGGCACTCAGGCATGTAACAGAGGCAAGGAATTTGGCCAGCCTTTCTTCTCTGCTGGCTCTCTACAGTCTGTTAACTGAAAGTGTCTCCGCTCCATATGCCCTTAGAAGCTGGGATCCAAATATTAAAACACAGAAAAGCTCTTTTGGTTTAGGAGGTGAATGTGTTTAAAGAATGAAAACGCCTTTTAATGTACCCTATTAACGGTTTTGTATTGTGAGCATCACTTAGTAGCTCTGTAAGACACCTGTGTTCAGGAGATATGAACATGGACAATTTCCAAGTATTCTGCAAAACCAAAACCAACACCTAAGTACGAACAAAACAGGTGCTTCTGCCCTGAACAGCATCTAACATCACACACAAAACTGATGTCAGCCAACTGTTACAAAACAAAAGGAAAACAAAACCTGCATGTATAAAAAAATTGCCAAATGTCCCATTAAATGATTCTTTCTGGAATCAAAGAAAATTAAGTCTCAATAAAATATGAAAAAAATAACCCAGAATAAACCCCCAATTTCAACAAACCCTCATTTTTTCTAGAGATAGTCAACATCAGGTAAAAAATATATTTCAGCATTTATGAAGTATCTATACTGCCTTACATTTACTTCAAACATAAATATGATTGTTTTTTATTGCAAATGCATATTAACTTTTAGTATCATCTATCATGACTAAGACTCAGCTTTTTAATGCAGAGTTGCTCTTGCACACAGCAGAAGTGCCTGAGGTTAGCTAAGGGGTTTTCTAACACTGCTCAACTGGTAGACGCTGAAAACATTTAAGTGACTTATATGCTTTAATATTAAGAAAGAAGGTACAAAATCTCACTTGCAGCATTTAACAATAAAATAACAAAACTCTGACTGCTGCATCATGTGCAGTGTGGAATGTCCTTGGTAAAGTTGCAAAATAATTATGTATACTAGAAGAGAGTCTGGATGGAAGATGCAAGTCACCAGGTAGGGATAAAACCACCTTACCACTCTATACTTCATCTGAGCATCCACCGGCTCTATCTTCTTACCAATAAAAAATCAGTACCTTTATCAAATTACTGCAAGTACACTGCATTACAGTAATAGCAAAACAGACACAGAAACTTGTCTCCAAAAGCCTTTTCCTTGAGGACCTTGAGATCTGCCTATTCAAATGCAGCACCAAGGATGTGTTAAATTTTCTTCTCAAACCAGTCTTATGTAATACTGGAATTGTTCTGAGTTGATTTCTTAGAATTTAAGCTGCTGCATCTGTCTTAAAGACAATACTTTTTGAAAAGTAGTATCAGTGCACATGCAAGCCATTCACTGTCTATATCACTAACTGGTATCACCCTGATGGGGTCCATCCACAGGTCCTGAGGGAGTGGGCATATGCAGTTGCTAAGCCTCTGTCCATCATATTTGAGAGGTCATGGTGCTCTAGTGAGGTTCGTGCTGATTGGAAAAAAGGTAACATAGCCCCTATTTTTAAAAATGGGGAAATGGAAGATCCAGGGAACTACAGGCCAGTCAGTCTCACCTCTGCCCCTGGCAAGATCATGGAACTGAGCCTCCTGGAAAATCTGCTAAAAATCTAACTGATATATAAATGTGTTTTTTTTTAATGTAGAATTCTTTAAAAATGTAGAATTCATAACACTGAAATACTATAGTTTCCCTTACAGATTTTGTTAAAAAACTATTTACTGAGTCATCTAAAACTAAACTTATTGTTACATGCATCTATCACAGTTTCTGGGTTTCTCCCCTGAATTACATGTGGATGGTGATGACTTTAATATAAAAGGTCTGCTTTCAGTCTATGATGAATAATCATCTAAGTCCTTAAAGAGTTACAGAAATGAAAAGATCAGCATGTAGATAATATTGTTACTGAGGTATTTCTTAATACTACCAAAGAAATTTACTGGGACACTTACTTCTTTGTAGCATTTCAATAAAATAGGTACCCTACTAGTATTTTCTCTTAAATTATCATACCACATCAAGATTTTTACACATAAACACACAATTTGAAAAGTTCTGCCTGCGTAACCTTTTGCACAAGAGTGCTCCATACTACAGCAAAGAGGATTTGGACCCTCACATCCAACTTCTAGCTCAAACTGCACAGAAGCACTTGGCAATTAATCAGTCATAAGAACATTGATACCACATGCTACAAATGTTTTCTAGGCACAATCTAAACCACACAGTTACAAGGATCACAATGATGAGAAGCCTCATCTACTCCTTGGTCCACAGTCTGAAGAAAACAGATTTATAACCACTAACGCCAGTGGGGAGATCTATATGCAACAGTGTTGAAGGAGGCAAACCCCTGCTTTTTAAAACATGCAGTTCACTATAAAACAGTATAACCGCCTAAAACAAGTATCATAAACTACAAATAAAAACTGTAAATTCATTCCTCCTAGATATGTATGCTGCACACATGGCTTTGCTAACTTACAACCAAATTGTTATATGTACACAAAACCATTGCCCAGTACACAGATACACTCCCCTACATGAAGAATAGGAATAACTGCAGTAATGTGTCCTACAAATAAGCTTTTTGGAACTGAGGAGCATTATTATTTTCTTTGGAAAACCCTCACTGATATGATACTGCAGGTAGCTGGCAGCTCCACTACATTTACATAAGGAAATTAAACAAACTCACCTAAAGCAGCTTCTCTACAGTACCTGTTTTAAATACTTTAAGCACAACTCCCAACATTAACTACATCAGCTACAAAATTCAACACAAATAGGTGGGGGCTTAAAAGTGACTTCAGATTTTTACAGTGAGAAATAGTCCTATACAGTATACAAGAAGGCAAAGGGGCCATTTTGAGCAAGTAACAAACTCAACACCACTGTGAGTCCATTTTCTCATTTGTTCAATTTTCATCATGTCTATCTAACTGTAAAAATTATTTTATTTTGAGGAACAGGAAGAATTCTTTAGATATAAAACTTTAGTACTTACGGGTAAAATGATTAGAAGTGGATGGATTGACACTATCACCACTGTCGGCACTTTCACTGCTAGAAATGTCATCATCTGATTCCCGCACAGAGGAGCAAGGTGAGGAGCCATCAACTTCTTCAAACTTCCTCTTTAAAATTCCACTCATCGCTGCGATGCTGTCACATGCACCTGTAACAGAAACAGAGGCAATGAGGTACTGAAACATCCAGCTGCAGAAAATGCATTCATGATCTCCAAAGTAATTTTTACTTACAAGTCCCAAAACACTGTCACTTGTGGTCTTGAATTACCATTTAGTACAAAATTGAAGATAATTAATTAGGAAACAGTGATGCCATAGGAAAGAAACATCGAAAGTCACACTCTAGCTGGACATTTATGGAGATGGTTGTCTAGAAAAATGTGTAACAGATTGCTTTCAGGGAGTATTTTACCCATTTTGATGTCAATAGAATCCCTGATTTCTAGGCTATGTTGTGAAATTTCAAACAAGTTAAAAAATGGGAGTTTATTTGCAAACACCCTCATTTGGTCCCTCCCTTGGCTGTCATGGGAGGAAGAAATGTTCACAAACAAGGAAAAAATTAATAAGAAGAAATCACTCTGAACCCTACAGTTTCCATTGCCAAATACATGGGATCTAATCAGTGTTCATATCATCCCTATAAAAAATCTTCCTGGTAACTTCAGTACTATGAACACATAAAAGACAATGAAGTCACAAAGACCATATACCAATTTAGTGCTCAATAAATAGCTGGAATTCAGAAATTCCCCACACTCCAGTGGGAAACACCAATTGCTTCTCAAATAACCTCCTTCCCACATTAAGAAATGAGATGCTAAATACACTACTGAGTTGAGCAGAGGATTATAAAGCAAAGTATTCAAGCAGGAATTTTGCAGTAGAGGTAGAACTATGACATGATTCATGTATTAGTAGGAAATTGTGTACCCTTAACTGAAGAGAGATCAAGGACAGTTGCAGCTTGCTCAGAGGACACACAGCTGCCACCATGCCACCCACAGCACTGCAGAGGCAAGCAGTGCTGATACTCATCCAAGGCAAAAAGCTAGTCTAGGACTGATGCCATGTTAGAGTCACCAAGGAGGACACACTACCTAGTGCAACGGACTTAGCACTGCATTCTGCCAAATCCCACTGAAAGCAAAAAAAAAAAAAAAAAAAAAAAAAAGCATTCCTCTTTTTAAATCCTTCCAGCTACCTTTAGAACTCATTAATTCCGACCCAGCTCCATTCTGCTCTATCCAGGAAGCTGGACCTCTGGAGACCCCTCCGAGACAACATTTCTATGGCTATGTGTTTAATTAAAAAAAAAAAATAAATAAAAATCTGTTAGTAAGCAAACATGCTGGGCTAAAGGACTACTAGTAAGTAAAAGAAGGTTAAGGCAGAGAATCCGGTACTGGTCATACTGTTAAACAATTAACACATTTCAGAGTTTTGGCCCAGGCCACCTCACACTCTCCTGGATAATGCAGAATGAAGCAGGTGCCAGAACCATCTCCAGCAGGCAGGCTGGATGAGGGCACCCATGATTTGGCAGAGAACTGACAGGTTGCTCACTGTGGACAAGCACCAGACCCTGCCACTTGGCAGCAGAAGACAGAACGCGCTGTCCTTAGCCTGCACCTTTTTATCCTTTTAATTTATTCAGAAGTAGTCTCAGTGATGTAGCTGCTATGTTCTGACCCTGTAAGCACAGCACTTCAGTAGATGCTCTGGTATCTTTGCTCACACTTGGTCTAGTACCAGGTAGTTTCAATGTCTCCTTTGCATTCTATAGCTCCCTTTGAGCCCCAACACCAGTTTCCCTCCTGGTAAAATCAAAGCAACAATGTGAAGAGGTTTGTGACCAACTTTCGACCTGATAGGAAGCTAGAACAGGATAAAGGTGAGTATACAAAGCTGAGAGCTTAAATAAAAAAATATAAGAACTAATTCAAAATTGTGATTCAGCAAGCATGTGTCTATAGGAAATCCTGGGATTGAGGTGGCAAGAATATAATGATTTAATCCCAGAAAGTTATCAGCAGAAAGTTAGATGTAATTACTTGTTTTGCTGACAAAGCATTTTACATTGCCAGCTTGTAAGCACAACAGGAGTTGCAGGCAGGTTTAAACCTGCTTTTGTAAGTAAAAAGTAGAAATTATGGGTACATTAGATAAGATTTTTATTATATTCTTTAATTATAAGAAATAGAACAGAAGTTTTCTAATAAACAATTTCATTCACCACTTAGGAAGGAAAAGCTCTGAGGAGCACATACATGACTGCACCAAGTTTAATATCCTGTCTCCAGCAGCAGTCAGTATTTAATGCTTCATTGGAAAGCAATGGGATGAGAAATCCAGCCACAACCACTGCAGATACATGGCTCCATGGCTCTGCTTCCTCATCCTTGAAGTCAATTTCCCCTAAGCGTAAGGCTGAAATGCTGCTATACAACAATGCACAGTCTCTTGTAAATTCAGCTGCTTGCTCTCCTGAGGCAACGATTTTCGTATTAGTTTACTGGGGGAAAAAGCCCACAACTAAACACATTTCCTGAAACTGTATCTTCAAAATCACAACAGTTTCATTCTTTATGATACTTTGGACAGTAAACAGCAGCAAATATGTGCCAGCATCCAGCAGTATGCTGTACTAGATAGAACTCCACATGTACAGGCACTCCTCATAAAGTGGAAATAGCTGAAAAGCCACTGAGGTCTTCCTGCTTTTTTGTAGTGACATTTCTGTTTCAAACACCAACAGTGACTACATGACAAGGGAGGTGCCATACATCTGCTGATCCTGAACAGAACTGGGAAGTGCCTTTACATCTGGGGAGGTGTGCAGGTAGGGAATGCCAATGGAGATGCAAACAACTGCAGCATTAACTTACTCATCTGACAGATGAGGAGTCTGACCGACTGCTGCAGTTGCCAAAAAGTTCCCAGCGTGCTACTGCCTATGCTGTCTGTCTCACAGCTGTGCAACCTTTAACAGCCTACCTCTGGGCACTGATCAAAGCAGCAGAGCCTCTGCTGGCACTATTCCACTTCAGAACAATGAAGAGGAAGTGAGCAAAAAAACCTGTGCTGGTCTGAGAACACTTGCGCACTAAGTTACTATGCAAAAGATTCAGTCCAATTCTGAGTTAATGATTCCCAGAACAAGACATGGATTCTCATCAGAAGAAATCCAGCTCCAGCAAATAACCAAGAGGGAGCACTCCTCCCTGATACAGCTTTACAGATTCTGCTCTGAGAACTGGAATCAGATTCCCCAGGCCCAGAAAACAAAAGCAGGGGGAGTGAAGTGCAATCTTGACAGGTACGCGCTGTCATGGAATGTGGTTACCTCTGCTCAGTCTGCTCCCTGCAAGGGCACAGGGGCACACAAATGGCTGACTACTGTCTGTTGGCTTTCAATTGAGTAGCCAGTAACTTTTAAAGGACTCCAGTGACTTTGTCTTTGACCAGTCATCAATCCAAAACCCCTTTCCTAATAAGGCTCTGCCCACCTGTCACCAAACTCCCTTCTTCAAAGGCATCTGAGCTTTTTCAGGGTCTCACTTTCTCACTTTGAAGTTCCCCTAGCATAAAGGCTGCTTCTACACATACCCACAAGTTACAGAGATTTGAGATGCCTGAATAACTTCATGTCCAGATCTCTCTGGGAGCCTGAAACTTGGTGTTTGTCCAAGCAAGGTGTCTAAGAATAAAAGGAAAATGGAGCACGTTAAGGAGAAAAAAAGACAGAAAGGTTAGGCATCACAACCCATGAGTGATTGTTTATGTACCCAAAGGCTGGTTAATAGAGCACAGCACTTGGCATGCTACCTGTCCATACTCTCTTTGGACTATGAAAATTGGCATTTTCTAGATAGTGAAACAGTTTCCACCTAAACAGAAGATAAGGGTGGTCTCGGCTAAGCTATAGCTCAGAGGCAGCAATTACTGAACAATAGCTTCAGCTCTTCAGCTTCCTGGTTGCACAGCTAGTAGACTACTGTGCAAATTACAGGAAACGCATTCAGCAGCAGAAAGATGAGACGAAGAGTGACCCATGCTCTGGTCTTGAAAGGGAAAGTTTATGCACCTGCCTTCAGGAGAGGGCACTGAACTCTGATAGTGGAGCATAGGGAGCTTTGGCCACAAACAGCTGAGCTGTGGTTCCATGCTGAAGGGAAACCAACCTCACATTGGGGATTAAAACATTTAACTTGCAAGCATCTAACATCTAATTGCCTAGCTTCTTATTTCATTAAGGGGATGTGACTTAGAGACTAATCCTGAAACCTTACTCAGAAGTAAAAGACCTGCAGTCCTCTATGACCACAGCCTATCCTTCCTAGATTAAAAAGAAACCATCCCTATTTCTGCTCAGAGTCACGGAAGGACAGGGTATTTTACAGCCATCTCAACACTGCAAGGGAACATGCACTCCTCCTTCCACTGTTACTGGACCTCTACATCAGTAAATGAGCTCTGCTGGCACTGTCACTTTGTCTTGTCTTCAAACACAATGGGATCCTGATCAATTCTAAAACACTTATTTAAAAGGAATTATTTTGAAAACAAAGCAGATGTATTAAATAATAGGATCTCCCAGGGAACAACAGCTTGGCCTGTTCATTTTCAAAATGCTTTTTCTGAACATTGATCCTTCTCTCCTTCAATAAAAGGCAATTTAAGTCCTTTATTTATCTTCTGGCCACCTTAAAAACAACTTTGATCTCTTAACACTCCCAATTAAGTCTTAATGTTTTAAGGTCTGTATATCACAGCTAATGTAATATCTAGATTACAATTTAAATATTAAGTCAGAACTTCCTTATGAGGAAATATATCTTATGCTAAACAAAGCTGGCTTTAACTGAGAAAAGCATCACCACCTGGAATTAGAGTGATACAGTAGTTAGTTGTAGCCTACATGCTTTCTTTCAAAAATATTTTCAGTCATTATGACTTCAAATGTGGGGGAAGTGAAGTGTGTCAACAATGAGACTGCCAAAGGGATGGTCAAAATACACGACTACAACAACTTAAACAGCTAAACAAATATAGGCTAAAAGTCAAGCCAAGGGTAAAGATATAAATTCATACTGCCTCTGGCAGGAATCAATTATGTTGGCTGTTTTGACCTCTGTATACATTCTTCTGGAAAGGGTAAGATAATACATTCTTCTGGAAAGAGCTTGCTCTTATTCTCTCATTTTTTGCCCATTTTCTCTCATTTCCCTTGCAAGTTTCAGACATACCTCCATATATACATAAATTAGCAAAAACATTTTAAAAGTTAAAAGACAGAAACTCTTTTATCTGTGTTAAAAAACCACTAATAATATTTTTTTTACATCTTGCAACTACAGTGGCTGAAAAGCACTCTCACCCCCAAGAACTTTGAGAAAAAGACTTTAAATTTTTACTGGAGACATCTCTCAAATGTCAAAGATGTGCCTACAGATGAAAATTCAGTCAATTTTTTAAAATTACAATAAGGGCTGATTAACAGCACAATGGAAGAAGTAAAACTGGAGAGAGAATAAAAGGTAAGAAGGGGCCAAAGGCTTAAGCAAGAGATTATAAAACCCCCTCCTTTTCTACAGAAGCTGGACTCTGGTCCAAAAACAGTGAGTTTCAAATTTTCTTCACTATTTAAGAGAAACAGAAAAGCTGTGTGCTGTCATGATCACTGGAGGCCAGTTATAAAGGAGAAAGTAAACAAAGCGATAAAAAAAAAAAAAAGTTGTCCTCGAAGCTAAGTGTTATCATGCAGCAGGTATTCATCCATGCTATGTATCTGAACACAGAGTTAAGGACTTGCATCAGCTCAGCTCCCTTTGAACAAACCAGTGCCATTAGCTGAGGCAGACAGTTGCACCAATATACCCAGCTCCTCAGCAGAACTGATTTGTGAAGCAGAATGCTGCCCTAGTACATTAGTAGTGTAACTAGTAGTTAGACCATTTCATCCTTGTGAAACATATTCTTAATTTCAACAGCCACCTCTGAAGTGTACAAATACATTGCTTAGGGTATCAAAATAAATACACAGCAAAGGGTCATATGATTGCAAGAATTATGCTATTTGCCAATTATTCATTCCTTAGCTCTGCAAATTTTGTTATTCTTCTAACATATGTTTTCTTTTGTCACACACTGGTAAAATTTAATTATGCATACATGTTTCATGTAGATTTTAATATGCCTTAAAAAGATACTGTTAGAATTCACCGCATAGGTAGCGTGAAAAATGGTCTTAGCTTATTATGCTCCAAACCCTGAGATATTAAAGAACTGCCTGTGCACAGCCAGCAGCCATTTGCGTTTCAGTACTGCTGCAGCGTTACACAATAGACATGCTCAGCACGTTCTCTAATGGAGACTGTTTCAACTTTCCTCTCCTTAATTCAGCATTTAAATTCCAGCGTGGCAGACGATTTTGTCCAAGCCAATGCCTTTGTCTTGTCACATCCACCCAAGAAAAGGACAGCTGCAGGAATACCTTATCCTATGCCTATACAAGAGCTGACACAAATCTGAGAGCTACAGGGACCTCCAGGTTTTCAGTGAGGGAGAACACGGGAACTGGTGTGGAGCCCCTTGATACTACACTGGTCAAATCATGTTGATTCAACTTCAATAACAAGAACTTCAAAACTTACAGTATGAGCTTGGTTCTTTACATCTGACAACTTACAAGCAACCAATCAAAAGATTTTGAGTTTATGGTCTTTTTTTCTCTCTTTTTTATTTTTTTAACAACAAAACCATAAAAATCTCCCATAACACCTTGCTTTATAACAAATTTTAAAAACATAAAGAACATATCTAACTCAATCCTCTAATACCTACACAGGGCTGCATGCATTTTTAAGACAAAACATAAATATTTGGCCCAAGTATTAGCAACAACTTAATGATACAAGCATCTCTGGTACCCAAAACACTTATTGAAAAGGTTACTCTGTGTTGTTTTTCTACTGGGAAGCTGAAGGAAAAGGGTAGAAACTAAACAGCAGCTAAAAAATACCAGAAACCCTATTATTTTCTTTAGCAGAAATATTTGAGGATGAGTATATGAAATAGGCCCCTACAAACAAAAACAATTTTTGTCAGCAGGAGTCAACACTGAATTGCCACCAATGAAATTAATACAGCTGTGTGGCATTAGAGTAAAAATCATTACTTCATTCAATGCTTGGTCTCAAGTGAAGACAAAATTAGTAAAAAGATGTTTAAGTGCATCTTTCTCCCTAGAGAATAGAGTCAATAAAACTCTTCGTACTGGAAAACATAAATTATTAACATCTACTGGAACACTGTGATGCTTTGAAACTACTATCGTCAAAAATAGCTTTATGGCTATAATAATTCAGGCTTTCTATCTAAATCAAGGGCAATGCACAACTAACACATCATGTTAAAATCTGCAGGTTTAATACACACCCAAGGCAGTTCTAAGCAGGCATTCAGATCCACGAAATATGATAGTTAAAAATAAAAGATATAAAATTAATATTTGTTTCTATTATTTGCTTTTTGATTTTTCACCATACATGGTAGATCTATTCAACCAGGAAAATCAATACGTTTATTTAAAAAACCTAGGATCTTTAGCGATATTATTATTGCAATAAATCTACCGTGGAAAATTCACCAAAAAGACTCCATAACACACACAACAAATTACTCAATGCAGGAAATACTGAATTTATACAATACAACAACTGGTAAGATTCCTCCTGCCACTGACACATATGCAGGGTGTTGACAATTCACCTTCTCCTTGAAGAACAGCATAAGGTAAAAGTAAGCTACTCAGTTATCATCTAGAAAGTACAAGTCTATTTAATTTTAATTTTACAAAAACCCCCATATTCTGATAAATGAATGGAACTTCCTTCTTTATAGATTTGCATCTTCTGGATAGGAATACCTGAGGCATGGTGGGGGTTATTGTTTACTGATGCTTTTCCCCAGGCTTGTGGTGTTTAATGCATTCCTCTGTGTGGTTACTTTGATAATCAGGGACTTCATCATAGTGCATTTATTTTTCACTGGTGTGAATTAACACTCTCTTCTCCATCTCACCACCCATTTTCTCAATACTTTACGATCTGCTAATTCTGAGCTACTACGCTCAGCTTAAATGAAGTAACGGGTTAAAAAATATAAGAAAATTATAGACATACTGGACAATATGGTAGGCATAGAGAAAGCATAAGGGCATGAGCCTAATTTCCTTAAGAAATCAGCCAAAAAGATCAGCTATACTAGAATTTAAAATTCCCAATTTTAGTGACCACAGCATGACAGAATAAGATGGTTGATGTTTATGAAGACAGACAAAACATGCACAATCAATAAATTGAAACATTTCTCTGTAAGCCAAGAGTCTTCTCAGTAATTTCAGTAACTGACAACCTTAAAAAGGTAGGATTTTTTAAGTGGTTATTCAATTACAACCAGTTTTTCCAACAATAACTTAATGCTTTTGACCAGCAAAAATTACTCAGAGGACTTTGCTCACTGGTGTATCTGCACCTTTGTATAGTCAACACAAAGGCACACGAATGTGTAAAGCTGCAGACCACAGTAAGACTCACCTAAACTAGATACCAACTGTGTTAAAATTGAACGTTGACCCTCCTCTGTCTTTCTGCAATAGTAAACAAAATCTGGAGCTTATGGCTGTAGTAATATAACAAACATCTAAAAATCCCTTTCCATTCTCTTTGTAATTTAAAGCTGAAAACTCTTCCAGAAGGCTGACAGAAGAGCTCTAAGTCTAGTAGTAAGTATGTATCCATCCAATTCCCAAGGCACTCTTGTTACCAAGACAATGACGAATAGAAATGAAGCAACCAGCCCATTCCCACAGCACTGGCTGACTTGGAAGCACGTTAGGACCATTCAATGACATTTCAGCCAGAGGCTTCTGCTGGGACAAAATTAATTATCTGCCCTAAGCTCTCCTGAAAAGCACAGCTGTGAAAGTATGTGGTTTCCACTATCAACCCGAGCTGTTTGGTTTTTTGTTGTTGGGTTTTTTAATCCTAATTTATTATATTTTGGTTTATCAAATCTCTTGTCTGTTCTGTCTAGTTCAGGGTAGCTGAGATGAGAAGGTTAATACTCTGCAACGTTTGCTTTCCTATTTTATTACTAAATGTTTGTTTAGAAAAAAAAGTGGGTGAGGATGCCATACGAGTAAACAGCTGAGCAACTTAATTGAAAGCTACAAAGTTAAACCTTGAGCAACTCTGAAAGTGAATGATTCAATAGACATTGGTACTACAAGACAGCAGAACAATGGCAGCTCTGCAAGCATCCCCAGTATCTCTGGAGTCATGGGGCTTCCCTCTCCCATAATAAAATACTTCAAGACAAAAGTGCTTAAGAATAGCCTGCTCACATGTCACAGTTCATGTTGGAAGTAGGCTGTGTTATCATTTGTTATCCACACCAAAAACAATTAATAAATACATTTTGTGGCTTTCACCATTTTTTTGTTTGCTCTTTCATCTCCACATAAATGGTATTTACTAGATTGTTACCACTTAAGAAGCAACAACTGAAAAACCTGAAAACATCTGCAATCCAGCTGACTTTTTTAACATACTCATGATACATTAAAAGGAGACTTTGTTCATTTGCAGTAAGAATAATTTTAAATTGCTTAGAAGCTCATTATCAAATCCAGATCCCAATTCAAAAAAACCCAACCTCCTCCTGACGTCCCCACAATGCCAGCCTATTTCCTTCTTCCAGAAGTACCAGCTGGCTGCTCCTCAGGCGAGACATGTCCAAGGCACTAGAGGAAGAAGCCTTGGCCCTCACTCACAGACAGGCAAGGGAGATGGGTTTGCAAAAGCAGCCCTCTTTTCCCTGCTGAGGCCCCAGTAGGGAAACATAAGTCCTGGTGCTGGTCTGTCAGCCTGTCCTTCCATAGCTCGCATGGCCCTGTGCCAGCCAGCGCAGAGACACCCCAGAAGCAGACAGCACTTGTGCTGCAGGGTGCTCCAGATGCCTAGGCCAGTTTTGGATCAGTTAGTTGAGCTACAGACACCAGAACAATTGCAGCAGCACAGAGCTCAGCACAGATGACAAACATGACTTATTTACAGGCACGCACAGCAATGATTTATCGGTATAAAATAAGTAAATGCAACATGACCCCAAACTCCTCTCACTACCATCAAAGGGGCAGCATGCTCATAAAAGCCACAATTACCATGGAGGATTGTTCACTCTGCAGCTTTACCCTACCTATCACTTGTATCACTTGATTATAATTCCACATCAAAATCCAAGGACAACTTGGGATGGTGACCCTACAATCAGTAAATGGTGTTGTTACTCCTGCCCACATCCTTCAGACAGACGGGACCGTTCAGGCTCGATACCATGTAGCCAGTGTTTCCTGTAAATCCCATTGCTTTTGAAAGAGCAGAACACTAACCAGACCCAAACTGAATCAGGACATCAGCTTAAATATTTCATGAAAATATTTAAAAAGCAGTAACCAAAAGCCATCTATCTTTTCATCAAAAAGCCTGAATGCAAGTGGTCCAATGCATTTCAATGTTAAGTTTTTAAAAGTATCCTTGCTTATATTTTTGCATTCAAACATACAAAAACCTGAAAAACTCAAGCAGCTCCTCCTCCTTTTATTCCTAATTTTGCTTTTAAACAACTTACATATTAAGTGGATTTTCTACAAAATCTGATACGCATTTATATTCCTTTTCCTATTTTCCCTATTTCATTGTGGAACAAAGATATGACATCATGGAGAACTAAAGCAGAGGTCCTAGAAATGCAGACGTTTTAGGAGGATGGGGGATAAGACTAGAGGAAGGAGAGTTGTTGGAGAGAATTATATGTAAATTTAAAAGAGGAAAAAAAAAAGAGGAAAAAGCCCACAAGGGTTTTTTTAGCAATTAGTCACAACTCTCATTTATCAAAGGTTTCATCAGAATACTGTATCCATATCTAGATTAATTATACCTTTTATCTATATTCTATCTCTTTTTCCAGGGTCAAAAACCCCTTTATTTTTCAGACAGTCTCCCAATAGGTTATACCTGCCTTGCCTCAGTATGATCTTCCATGCTGAAAAAACCCTACACTTCAAGGTTCACTTACCAGAAATGCCTTTTAAGAGCAAGCAGGTGCTTTAGATGGCAGAATCACCTGTTGTTACTTTGGCGAAAATATTGAACCTTTGGAATACATTTCCAAACACCTACAATTATGTACCCTAAACTACGACTTATACATCTTCACAATTATTCAGTTATTGCATCTGTCCATATCAATGTGCTTTTCAACAAAAGCAAACTCCTCCTTCCAATAAACAAATGAGACCAAACATCTAAGATATACAATATACATTGTGCATACTCAAACCAAAACATTGCACACCAGACTGGCTTCTCTGACCTAGAAGTAAATTGAGACTAGCAGAATTACCACTGACCTTCGGTAATACAACAAATCAGAATCATGACTCTGTCTCCAAAACATCTTATGCATGCAAAAAGATTTGGTTTTATTTCTGACCCTTAAAGAAGCTCAACATCCAGCATTCAAATTTCTGTACAAAATGTTTATACAAACCATAGTTTCAATGGGGCTTAGATGTGGAAAACGTGTGCTTCAGAATTATCACAATTTGGCAGCAATACAGAACACCTGTTTGCTTCAGGAATTCTTTGGATTTTTTTTAATTTCAAGTTATTTAATTAACTTTATACTGGGAGTGCTTTAGAACATGAAGTGCCTGATACACTGGAAAAATGTCTGTCTGTTTTCTGTCTGCAAATAAGGAAAAGCCAGATGTACTTCCAATTTTCAATTCCATTACAACAGTGGGAAAGCTGTTGCATAAGGATGTACCTATTTTGTTTTAGTGCACAGTGTTAATTTTATCTATGTACATCATTACAGTACCTGTCTCATAAATCTAAAATTTAAATCCCCAGTACTCAATTGTAGAATAATAAGGAAACTGTGCAACTACATGCCTGTACACTGCTTTATTTCTCCACTTAAATCAGCATAGAGTGACACAATCCATCTTGTCCAATCTGATGGTACATACTGCAGGTGTTACTACAGCTTTACCACTGCCCTGTTAAATGCATTTCTAGCTGCACGTAAGAAGTATGATAAAACAAATGCTTTAACACATCCTTTCAATTCCATTGTCTAAAAAACCAGTCCATTTTCAGAAAGATACTAAACTACATCTGTTTTTCTATACAGAATTACTTTCTACAGGAGCAATGTTTTAATACAGGGAATCCAAGGCCACTTTACTTCTGTTTTAATCAGACTTAGAACTGGAACATCGTGCACTTAAAGACACGAATTTCCGTATCCGAAAGAGCCCCGCACCAAACAGGGACCGTGCAGAGAGACCAGCAAGGGCCGCTCCGGCTCCGCACAGCCTCCGGCACGGCCGGGGCCGCGCCAGCCGCGGAG
>NW_009952974.1:9942316-9945542 GCF_000747805.2 Chaetura pelagica | reverse complement strand
CCCGGGCCAGAGCCAGCGGCGCGGCCGTTCCCACGGAGACCCACACACACCCCGCCCCCCGGCTCCGCAGCCGAGGCCCGGGCTTCCTCTTTTTTCCCCCTTATTTAATTAAAGGGGGCCGGGAGCGCGGGGGGAAGCCGGGCTGTAATGTATGCACTGCTTGTTTTAGCTCACCCACGTGAAGCCGCATCACGCACAGACACAGGAGGAACCCTAGGACCATCAGGCGAGCGAAGCCGCCGGGAGAGCCGGCGGCAAGACCCCCGGCGCTGCTCCCGGCCTGGGGCTGCACGGAAGGAGAACACCCGCGTACACAAAGTACGTGCTCTTAAAGGCTCAGCCTGGTATTTATAAACAACCAACCAAATAAAAAACCCAAACTATTTCTCCCTTGAAAGCGTAAATTCACATAAAACCCCCCAGACCCTGGTTCGCTACGTTTTATTGTTAATTTTCCCTAATCGCTTTTCCAGGGTTCAACCTCCCTACTTGCTGAAATATCCTCCAAAATTCAACAGATCTCTTTGAGGCATTGCCAGCTTATCTAGCTCATGGTTTCTGAGTGCTAGAGAAGAAAGAAAAACACTACTATAAAGAGATTTATGGATAAAAACTTTTACACTGTTAATTTCTATGTGATGTGATATGATGGAGAATTCAAACGTCCATCCTCTCCAAGATAAACAAGGCCACTAAAATCTTCAGGGCCATCTTTAAAAATAAAATATGTATTATTAACTGAGATAGTGATAAATACTTGCTTGAGATAATAACATTTAGCATTAATATTAGAATGAAATAAATGCAGAGTGTTGTTATCATTCCTGTGTGTATACAATTGCATTAAAAAGAACACAAAATACCTCTTTCAAAATCATCCATGAAAAATGTGAAGAAAAAAAATATAAGAGCACTGTTACATACACTCCAATGTTATATTAGTTTTACAGAAAGAGATACTTCAGATTTTCTACTCAGAAAGAATTGGTCTCAAATACATCACAGAATAATAGATTGTTGTTACTAAATATTTTATGATACTGCTAAATGATCCATCCAGCATAAATTTAATTTTACTTGCTATCCAGTTTTTCATGCACAATTGAAGTTTGAATTGCATAAGAATAACAGTAAAAACATTTTTACAATTAATCTGATCACAGAACTTACACAATTTATTTAGCTTGGTATCACACTGATGTGCATCCTTCCAACCCCGCTTTGCAAAATGCAAATCCCCCTGGCTTTAATAATAATAAGGACATAGAAAAAAACCCCACCACACTTATATTTAAAATACTGAAGTGTGTGAAGAATCTGTAAAACAACTGACCTGTTCAAATTGTTGTTTTTCCAATCCATGCACTGTTTTTATTAATTAGGAACCAAACCAGATTGCTCATCATTTTATACCGTTTGACATATTCAGTGTCTTCCTAGTTCCAGCAGAATCTTCTTAAATTTCCCAGCACTGTGTTTTATTGCTGGTACCATATGCTTTATTGTTCATCCACAAGAGCTTTGCTCTGCACAAAGACTCATTACCTACTGCTTGCTGAGCAGCTTCAGGCTCACTGAGGCTGCCTGTGTGATCACATGGGAGTTTTGTCTGAGAAAGCCAGGCACGCCACTGATTTCACCGGCTACAGATATTTTTGTCAGCTGAGGTCTAACTATGAGGAAGGAATTACAAATTGTATAGCTTCTTTAGCTCATTAAGACAGCAGACATTATGGAAGTCACTTCAATTATTTTTTAAAAAATATTATTATTATTATTACTGCCATTGTAGCACAGATTAAGTACAAATCCAAGAGAACTGTTAGAAGTATATATTTCTTCTGGGGAGTGGCAAAAGCCATGCATTGTCTGCATCGCCCCACACACAACGCACACTTAAATTAATATTCTGAAGAGATAATATTTTGCCAACACTTAATCTGCCTGTGTTTATCCTTTACAAAGAGGATGAGCTTCTGAATGAAAAATCGTTCCTAAATAGCAGACCCTTGATATAAATTTGCCTCAACAGTCAAGGGCATTATCCTGTAATCTTTGGTCTTAAAATTACTTTTGCTGGTTTCAGTGAGATTACTCAGGTGAATAAAGAACTGGCCTTTGAAGCAAGGATTAGTCTGAAAATGGAATGACAAATTTTATCATACAATGAACTATAACCTCTTCTTGATAATAGTTGGTGATACTCAGGGTTTAGGGTTTTTTTCTTTGGTTTGGTTTTGGGTTTGTTGTGGGGGTTTTTTGGGGGGGAGGGTTGGTTGGTTTGTTTAGATTTTGTTGGGCTTTTTTTTAAAGGACCAAAATCCTAAATTTAAATAACATTTTATATTGGTTAAAATAATATTTACTTAAGCATTTTATACTGGAATAAGTAATATCTACATTTCAAATTACAAAAACACTTACATAAAAAGGTAAATATTTAACGATTTTTTTCACTGATACATTATCAGTATCGAGGACCCATTTTGGAGTATCTGGAGATGGCTTAACTCCTACTGTACAGTGAATTCCCAGAATATTCTGATTTAAAACTTAAAACATACAGCTAGTGACAATAAACAAAAATTTCTTCTCCACCCTGAAAATTAGTACTGAACATGTGATTATCCATAACCATTGCCAAGATGTAGCTACCCTATGAAACAGTCGATTATCTCTGGAATAATTCATAGCATTTTGAAAATATAAGACAGCACAACAGAACTGTTTTCTCATTAACATTCCACAAATTAAATACCTACTTACTCTACTTAAGATCTCTCTCGTTCAAATAAATAATTGCTTGTTGTTCATTGGTGGCATTATTCGGGTCCCATGGAATTCAGTGGAAGTTTTGCCACTGACTTGCATGGAAGAAGGGACAAGCATGATAAACAGAGATTCATCCGCTTTACTGTGTCATGCAGATGAATGACAAGACTCCCCATTTCTTCATTGTTCTCAATATTTTACTCACAATGTATTACTAAGGTTTTCTAACAGTTTATATGCAGTCACTACAATTACACTGAATTATAAAAGATGGGTAGTAAAGGATTCAGAATTACCCAGAAGTAAATCCAGTGATTAGTAACTTCTAGACTCTCATTTTGTTTAACACAAAAATCAAGAATGAGTGTCTTTCAAAGTGCCACCATTTTTATCTACCTAAAGACACGGACCAAGCAGATGGTTCATGGCTGAAAATCTTCAACATATCAGCAGG
>NW_009952974.1:9920941-9942260 GCF_000747805.2 Chaetura pelagica | reverse complement strand
CAGGAAACACCACTGCGTTTACATTAATGAGAAAAAACGAAAGCAGACTAGATGGGTTGCTAACAAACAGCTGGTTTAGCTACAGCTATGCATATTTTTTCCCTTGGCGATAACACTGATGATGTCACGATGCTAGTGTAGGAAGACATAAACAAAAGGCAGGCATTTTTGCTGCAGTAACACTAGGGGAAAAAAGAAAAACCAAATGTTTGACAGATGGAAAGAATAAAAATGGATCAGGAAAAGAGTACTATTGTCACATTTTCTGGGTGTTGTTTTATGCACTATGGAGCACTTCTTGAATCCTGAAAGGATATTAGAGGGAAACAAAAACATTCAAGGACACAACACAGTTAAGGCAGTTAGCAGGAAAGCGCTGCTTCTGCAGGAGACAATAGCAGCAAGCAGTCCTCATGCTGTACGGAAGGGAGCATCAGTTCATCAGCTCTTCAGGGTTGGGAGGGGAGTAGAGGGGCAAGAGAGAAGCTTCATAGTGGAATTTTGGATTTCCTAAGTTGACATTTTTAGATAGCTAAACTATATTTCATTTCATACTCTTGTTGAATGTTTGCTAAACAGTAGGAAACCTTTATCATAGCCAGTTTGTTGAACTCTGCCCAAACATACTGTTGAGGAAATGCCTTTTTGCCACCGTTACAAGGTTTAAAGATCACACAAGAGTTTCATAGTAGCTAGAATCCAGATGTTCCTTGTCACTCCAGAGTAGGAAGAACTCAGAATGAGACAATACTTTCTGGTACCCCTCTTTTAACAGACAGTACTTCAGGAGAAAACAAATTCACCTCTCTTTGAAACAACAGTGAGAGAATAATATATGCAAATGCTTAGCAGACTCTTCTACCCAAGGTCTCCCTTCTCTAGTAAAAGGTTCCTTATGCATTCAAATAAAAAAATAATCTAAAACCTACTGACAAATTGTAAATAAGGGTAAACTCTCAGATTCCACATCTACTTGTAGGAAAAGCAATTTCACAGGAACATTCTTATGCTTTTACATTCAACAGAAGCTATGGCAAAAGAGCACTGTTAAGGAAACTGAATCATCTTAATGATACGTTCTTGCTTCATTTTACAATACCTGCATTCTTCTAAGATAAAACAAACCTTCCCACCAGGGTGACATCTCAAAGGAAAGTGCATTTCCTTTCAGAAAATACCACTGAAAGGCCCTATGCATTAGAAGAGTTACTGTACGCAAACAAAAATATTCCTCCATAGTAAACACACATTCTTCTCCTTTTGCGACGTTTCTCAAAACTCCTGGTTAACTACCAAAACCTAAGAACGTATTAATTTTGGCATGCAAATTAGTATACTGAGAGGTGTACAGCAAGCAGTACACAGTCAGCAAGTCCTGACTGCTGCTGCTTTAGAAGATGTGAATAATGAAAGCAATTCATTTTGTGTTACTGTAATGCTCAATACCGTCATAATTGGCCTTATGCAAGGTGCAGAACACCAGCAGAGCAGGGAGTTTCTCCAATAAAACAAAGTTAGTTCTTTTTAAAGAAGCAAATTGATCGTTATCTTCTTAAAAAACAAACAAAAAAAAAATCCCAAGTCTTAAAAGGCAGCTGATACTTTGAGAATAAAGAGATTGCCTATGCTGTCCTGTACGTGCTTCATATGCCAGCTTTGCTTCAGCCAGTTTCCATGACAGCTCAGACCTAGCAACATGATCCATGCCGGGGAATAATTCAGAACCACACAGAGACTATTAGAAATTGCAAGACAAAGAGAAGAAACAAAGGTGCTTTTTCGCTTTTAATTAACTGACATACTCCCTACTCTCTCCTGTATCCCTTTTCTCTTGCTTGGTTACTAGCACACCTTTTCTCATAGCACCATTTTCCAACTTAAAAATTTCACTTGGCTGTTAACCTGTGGAAAGCTTAAAATTAGAAACAAAAAAGAGATATTTGATGCAAGCATGATAGCTAGTATTTTCTCTTTTCCTTTTTTTCCAACTATTTGGTTCTTCTAGTTCCCCTTACACACAGTAAATCAAAAAAGTTAATTGAGTCAGTGCTGTTGAAAGAGGAGTAGAATCCAAGTCCAAAGAAACAGACCATCTTTCCTTAATGGACTTTTGAATAGAACTTCCTAAGGCACGACGGTACCTAGTGACAGTGCCACATTCCTTGCTTTCATCATTTCCACGGTGGAGCAAACCATCTGTTTAGTTTTTATCTTCCACTGGAAGATTAATCTTTCATTGTTACAATCTGAATTTTTTCCTGTGCGCCTTAAAACACAAATATTTTAATTTGAGCAGAAACAGACATAAAAATGTAATAGACACAGATATATGTAAGCAGTAGCATAATATTTTACTTTTTATAGCAATCAGTACTTTATGACTGCCATTTCTTTCATATAGGGAGAGGATCAACTAGCAATATTTAAATAAACACACATATTAGCAAATCAGTGGACAATTCTAGGATGCACTGGTATAAATCCATGGCTTCAGTGATCAAAATGAACTGCTGATTTGCAATTAATTATATAGTTTTCAACTAGTGTTCAAAGACACACTGCGTTTTTGGTCTAACTTTCCAAGAATACAAAGCATAACAGGTTGAGTATGTTAGGCTACAATCTGCAGTTTTTCAGCCACTTGTGTTGGTGCACCTTCAGGGGATGAAGGGTTTTTTTCTTTTTCAAATCATTATTTGACATCTTTTCCAGTGAACAGATTATTTAAAAAAAAAAAAACCACCATAAAAAAACCAAACAAAAACACCTTACAAAAAACCAAACCAAAACTTCTTCCAACCAGGATTATGTTAAAATACTTTGAATAAGGCTCACCAATTTATCACATAAACAAAACTTGGACTTCAGGGCTCACAGATAGAACCTTACAGGAAGCTGCATCATCTGGCAGTTTGACACAGCAGAAAAGCAATTACTGCTTCCTCACCATGATTTTTGGCATCCCTGCATTGAATCTGGTTTCTCAACCAGATTTATCCCATTGGTGCAGTACTTTTAAGCACTGAGGATAAGATTCTGTCACAATATTTTTTCCTTTTAGGGTAATGAAGACCCTGTTTATTTCTGCTATAATAGGTAGAGATAATGCTAGTCTTGTCAGGTATTTAGAAATAGTGTAGTCAACGTGTCTGTATTGACCTTCTGGGTTACAGCAAAGGAGCAAGCTGACAGCACCAGCTGTCATTTGCTGTTAACAGACTTTTATCAGATGAACAGCTCCAAGCTCAGAGATGAACTCACCACTTCTGTGACTGAAGGGCAGAAAGCCATCATCCTTGGCTGCCTTGTTCCATGTCCTGGGTAAAGTGATTTCAGACACCCTACCACTGCTCTAGCTGCCTGCCAAGAACTGCTCTCCTCATGCCCTAAGTCCGCTGTTGGTAGCAGTTACTTAAATCAAGATGTATTAAGATTTCCCATGGTCAACTGTTCTACTTTTCCAGACATTCACTGCTCTGGATGTCTTAGATTGAAAGACAGGAGTGGCCCCATTTACACATGAAAACATATTTAAACTAATTTACAATGAGTTCATAACTGCGCATTGTGTATCCTGCAGTTTTTTTTATCTCCAGTACTGTGAGAATTCCTGAAAAGTTGTCATATTCAGCTTGTAAAATACTTAAACCAGCAAATTGGTACATACTTTGTGCTGAGCATATTATTCTTTTCCTGATGTTGCAAACAACCATCAAAAAATTACATTCATAATCATAGTGAAACAGACCCAGATCAACAATTGCTAGCCTTGTTGTGACATTCAGCGTGTCAAGCAATGACAGAGTGTGCAGGGAAAAGCAGTAGCTTTAAGTAGACAAGCTGAGATGACTAGGAAAACTGGACCCTTTGAGGACATAATAAAGGAGTCATCCACACAAAAGCCTGACTATTTTTCTAACTGTAGAAGTTAATCTAATTAAAAATACTGATTTCTCCACAAACCTTGCCTGGTGGTTATCCTTAGATTATCATACCACAATAATGACAGCATTAACACCCCTAGAAGCAAGATATAGCCTGCTATATAGCCTTAAAAGGCTCTCTGACATATAGCTTTAGAAGCTATTTATCTTAAATGTCAAGCAGGAAACACAAAGGCAGATTCAAAGAACTGGGATTGTAGGTAAACAAAGAGGTATCACTTGTCATCTGGTAACAGTTATTTTTACATGCTAAATGAAAATATTATACACAAATTTTTACATAGGAATTTTTAAAAAAGTTAAAGACATTTGCAGGAACTGCTCTAAAACATTAGGAACAGCATGGGAGTTGAAAATTAACAGTATTAATGAATGCTGACAGGTAAGTGGAGAGGAAAAGATCAAGAACTTGCCTCTATTTCAAGAGGCAGAGCCAAGGAATATACATTTATGGCAGTAAAAAAGCATGATGCTAAAGAGGATAAAGAGAGATGAGCAGGTCAAAGTTACATCACCTTTGAAGCAACATTAGATATACACAAGAACACAGTAAGAGCAGGATTTAGTGATAATTGAGTTGGAAAATGCTAAAAAGTCTGCATAAGATGTTTTGCTTCACAGCTCAGTTAGCTACCCTGCAGGAGATAAACTTTTTTGATTAGTCAGAAAATGTACAGACAGAAATGAAAAGGTGTAGGAAAATAGATGTCTTTATTCTCCCAAGAGTAGCTGTAACTGAACAAGAATGCAAGTTGATCAGTGTCTACCTCCTACAAAGGGATGCAGGCCATTTATCTTGCACACAGACTTGGACAAGACAGCAAGCTAATTCAGTGTGCTTATCCTACACCCAGCAAGGAGCACGGGGGGAAGGAACAGTCTATTTGCTTATGATATAGCCCAGGTGTCAGAAGTGGGATGGCTCAACTGCAAACTTTATGGCTGGCCATTGGCAAGACTTCTGAAACCGAATGAAGGTTCTGTGGCCAGGGGTTGTAGCAATAAGCCAAAATCAAGGGTCAGTGACGACAGAAGAAATTTGCATTGAGAGTGAGCACTGGATTTTCACTGCTCCTCTCTTAATCAGTTGTCATGGTTTAATGCCAAGCCAGCAGTTAAACGAATAACAGATTGCTCTCTGTTAACCCCCTCGCTCTCTCCCCTTACAGCAAAAAGAGAAGGAATGAGAGAGAGACACTCTTATGGATTGGAAACTAAACTACACAGCTTTAATGAGACAGTAGTGAAGAAATGGAAAATTAATGAAATATAAACACATTTATATAAATATACACAAAAGCACTATTGTGTTCTCCCTACATCCCCCAATAATGCCCGTCACCACTGAAGCTGCAGGGCAGGCACTAGAAAAGTTCCAAACTCAACTCCCGAAGTCAGTGGCAGATGGGAGCAGACACGGACTGAAAAACATGCTGTTAATTTCCGCAATATAGAAAGGACTTAACTGAAAAGTAAAAGTTACAAAAAGAAAATTAGTTCTATCCTGGCTCAAACCAGAACAATAAGCATTTTTAGCCTGCTCAGACCCAATCAGTATATGATTTATTAACTAGTCCTGCCTCATCAATAGGTATAAATTATTTTTTAGAATCCTTTGTTTTGGAGGAAGAGGACTCCCAACTATCCAGACAGGTTGGGGGGCCTGAATCTTCCCTTCCCCCCAGAAAGGGACTCCTCTTTGGTAAGATTTGTGTCTCCAACTCTGCTGGATGTTTACCCAGGAATTACTAATGTGAGTTCCCAAAAGCCTGACTATTTTTCTAACTGTAGAAGTTAATCTAATTAAAAATACTGATTTCTCCACAAACCTTGCCTGGTGGTTATCCTTAGATTATCATACCACAATAATGACAGCATTAACACCCCTAGAAGCAAGATATAGCCTGCTATATAGCCTTAAAAGGCTCTCTGACATATAGCTTTAGAAGCTATTTATCTTAAATGTCAAGCAGGAAACACAAAGGCAGATTCAAAGAACTGGGATTGTAGGTAAACAAAGAGGTATCACTTGTCATCTGGTAACAGTTATTTTTACATGCTAAATGAAAATATTATACACAAATTTTTACATAGGAATTTTTAAAAAAGTTAAAGACATTTGCAGGAACTGCTCTAAAACATTAGGAACAGCATGGGAGTTGAAAATTAACAGTATTAATGAATGCTGACAGGTAAGTGGAGAGGAAAAGATCAAGAACTTGCCTCTATTTCAAGAGGCAGAGCCAAGGAATATACATTTATGGCAGTAAAAAAGCATGATGCTAAAGAGGATAAAGAGAGATGAGCAGGTCAAAGTTACATCACCTTTGAAGCAACATTAGATATACACAAGAACACAGTAAGAGCAGGATTTAGTGATAATTGAGTTGGAAAATGCTAAAAAGTCTGCATAAGATGTTTTGCTTCACAGCTCAGTTAGCTACCCTGCAGGAGATAAACTTTTTTGATTAGTCAGAAAATGTACAGACAGAAATGAAAAGGTGTAGGAAAATAGATGTCTTTATTCTCCCAAGAGTAGCTGTAACTGAACAAGAATGCAAGTTGATCAGTGTCTACCTCCTACAAAGGGATGCAGGCCATTTATCTTGCACACAGACTTGGACAAGACAGCAAGCTAATTCAGTGTGCTTATCCTACACCCAGCAAGGAGCACGGGGGGAAGGAACAGTCTATTTGCTTATGATATAGCCCAGGTGTCAGAAGTGGGATGGCTCAACTGCAAACTTTATGGCTGGCCATTGGCAAGACTTCTGAAACCGAATGAAGGTTCTGTGGCCAGGGGTTGTAGCAATAAGCCAAAATCAAGGGTCAGTGACGACAGAAGAAATTTGCATTGAGAGTGAGCACTGGATTTTCACTGCTCCTCTCTTAATCAGTTGTCATGGTTTAATGCCAAGCCAGCAGTTAAACGAATAACAGATTGCTCTCTGTTAACCCCCTCGCTCTCTCCCCTTACAGCAAAAAGAGAAGGAATGAGAGAGAGACACTCTTATGGATTGGAAACTAAACTACACAGCTTTAATGAGACAGTAGTGAAGAAATGGAAAATTAATGAAATATAAACACATTTATATAAATATACACAAAAGCACTATTGTGTTCTCCCTACATCCCCCAATAATGCCCGTCACCACTGAAGCTGCAGGGCAGGCACTAGAAAAGTTCCAAACTCAACTCCCGAAGTCAGTGGCAGATGGGAGCAGACACGGACTGAAAAACATGCTGTTAATTTCCGCAATATAGAAAGGACTTAACTGAAAAGTAAAAGTTACAAAAAGAAAATTAGTTCTATCCTGGCTCAAACCAGAACAATAAGCATTTTTAGCCTGCTCAGACCCAATCAGTATATGATTTATTAACTAGTCCGGACTGAAAAACATGCTGTTAATTTCCGCAATATAGAAAGGACTTAACTGAAAAGTAAAAGTTACAAAAAGAAAATTAGTTCTATCCTGGCTCAAACCAGAACAATAAGCATTTTTAGCCTGCTCAGACCCAATCAGTATATGATTTATTAACTAGTCCTGCCTCATCAATAGGTATAAATTATTTTTTAGAATCCTTTGTTTTGGAGGAAGAGGACTCCCAACTATCCAGACAGGTTGGGGGGCCTGAATCTTCCCTTCCCCCCAGAAAGGGACTCCTCTTTGGTAAGATTTGTGTCTCCAACTCTGCTGGATGTTTACCCAGGAATTACTAATGTGAGTTCCACTTTTTGCAGTAAATGCATCTATTAATGGCAGTTCCGAGCTTGTTACACCTGTTGCCTTAATAAATTCTCTTTCTTTACAGCTCTGTGCCTCTGTCTCAGTGCAGTCCCCTGGTAGGGCTCTGAGGCACGCAAAGCTGACTGTCTTGTCAACCTCGTGAAACTGTCTTAGTCCAGGTTCTTTGTGAGACTCTGAAACAGGCACCATTGACTGTAATAGGTGGCTGCCTACACACCATCCTTTAGACATAAAATTGCTGACAAAGTCTGGGGCTAGGATTGGATCCAGCCACACCCTGACTCCTCTCTGGGGATGAGTTTAAGAAATTTAAAAGGGGGAGCAGTCTGAACTCCTGACTTGATGGGAGGGCCTTCCCCAGCCACCTTGCAGACTCATACCCTCTTATGTGACAAAGGCCCCTAAAAATACAACAGTTTCACAGAAAGTTGTTGGAAGGTGAAAGAAAAAAGAAATCAGCTTTTAAAAAATGAACTCAGTAGCCATTGGAGGAATAGAAAAACCAAGAGCAGAAAAAAACACAGACAAACCAACATTTTAGTAGATTAAATAGTGCAAACTTTTGAAGAGGTGTTGTGGAAGATGAGGCTGAAATGCTTATATTTGTGATATAAGAAACACATTTTTATCTAATGTATGTATGCAGAGAGTACACTAATGAGAACACCAGAAATACTGTACTTTGACATGGACTGCCAGCATTTGCTAGGAATGTAACCCTATCCATTCAAAAAGTAATAAAAAGCATCCAAACTCCTTAGCAAACTCAGAGGCAAAATTCAGCAAATGTAAAGTGCACTGGGCAAAAAGTGGAAGATAGGAAAGGTATCACTGTTACACAGAACCAGAGAATTTAGTCAAAACATACCAGTGACCTCAGAAAACTATGAATGGGAAAAGCGAAAATCCCAAATACTAGACAAGCTGACAGCTGAGTCAGATTTAGCCTGATTCAGAAGTAGAGTGAAAACTCCTGCCTGTCCACACATCCACTATTTTGTTCAATCTAAGCATACAAACAATGTGACTCTGCTACTGGTCAGTACACTGGAACCTTCTATTGAACACCCAATCATCAGCGAAAGCCAAATCTTCAGAAAACAAATACAAAAATTCAGATGCCCACATATACTTTATATGTAAAATACAACGTACTGGAATTTTTACTAGACAGTAAGAAAGGACTCTCAAGCCATAGCCTGATGGTGTACAATTCAACAGGAGGGATATAACAAACAGCATGTATTCTTGTTCGATAAATATTACAAAGAAACTGCCAAGCACTTATTAATTGCTATACAACTATTATTTTCACTATGCAGGTGTTATCAATACTTTAACTAATGGTTATATTTCAAAACTTTTATCTGGATTGTAAAATGGAGAACCTATCTTAACTGCTACCACTGGGCCACCAGCAGAGAACTGAAATTGGTTTTGATAAACGGTCAAAATCCTGAAAGCCATTTTTGATGTGTAATTGTCTGAGACCTTGAGCAGTTCATTATTCTGTGCCTAGCTTCTCCATATAAAAAGAATTTCAAAGAAAATCATATTGTTACTTATCCCACAATTACAGTCTTAGTGATTAAAAGTAAAAGGTATACTTCAAGACCACCAGTTAGAATCTGTCTCGTTGAAGAAATAATTAGAGGAAGAAAATCAGGAGTTATTTTGCACTAGAGCCAATAACAAATTAAACATAAAGAAAAAAAAAAAAAAGGGAAACTATAGTGGTATGTCTGAAAATTTAAGCCTGGTATGAAGTTTACAATTCTAAGTAATAATGGTAAGTGGTTGGGAAAGTACTGTTTCTTCTCAAACAGAGCAATACCCTGTCACTTGAATTTACAAAAAAGAAAAAAAAGTTCTGAGAATAGGAAAAATTTAAACCATCTAGCATTATTTTAGTACTCACAAAGCAGTAAAAAGCCATTTATTTCTCTTCTCAAAGATAATCCCTACTAATTGCTCTAGGTGTGGAAATACATTCTGTGGGAAAGGATAATGAAGACTACTTGTCAAATTGATCATGTCATTCTTTCACTGCACAATCCAAAGAGTATAGCCTGACCCATTCCCAGCATGCTGAGTATCAGCCTACAGAAAAGGACCCATGCATAAACCATTTTGACCTTTCTTGCTAGTTTCTTCTGACCTCTCTGACTGCATTAAACTGCTATAAAGAAAATAAAGGAGCTGTTGGGTACTCTTGATAGATTGGAAATAACAATCATGTGTCTAGGACTTAAGTATTAAACTGGACCACTGAATTATAATGCTTTTCAAACAATTAAATTTATAACAGGGATGATGACAAAACAGAGATAGGGAAAAATAGATTGTTAAAATATTTAAATGTGAATAATATGCTTATTTGAAATTGCTCATCAGTATCCTTAAACTTTTATTCTGCTGTAATTTTAGATGGTTAGACTTTTAAGGCCCCATCTGAGTGAAAATAGATATAAAAACCAATGGTCCCAGCACAGTTATTCTCATTAAGCATTAATATAATTTAAGCACCTTGCTAAAAGAGGGCTTTCATCTCTCCTGGTTAGATTTGTTTAATGAATTCTTCAAATTCCCAAAGGAAGGAGACTCCAGAGCCCAGAATACAAGTGTATGAGAAGTCCCTGTGTTTCATTTTAAACACTACATTGTATTATCAACAAAACCTGTATCTTCACAGACAAAAGGGTGGAGAGACTATGAAAGTGCTTGCTCTTCACACAATACACACTTTCTCCAGTGGAATTACTTAGGATTTTTTAACTGGTTTCCATTCCTGAAATAGACAATTCACACATTTTTATAGTTTATCTAATAAGAAGTACCAAATGTATAAATAAATTTTGCTTTCTAAATATTGAGCTTTGCCATCCTCAATAATATTATTAATATTTTTTTTTAATACTGGTCTCTGAGAAAAACTCTCAGAAAGGAAATCACAGCCCCAGAATTTACAATACAAGCTCCCAATACTGTGAGAGAAATTTTGCAGCAGTTGTTCTGAGATTTAGAACATGGGACACATGAATTTATCTTTTTATTCTGTATTTCTACCTTCTAGGGAGAAAAGTGCTGAGGGAATTTACAGTCACATCAATCTTCCAAGTTCTGATATACAGTGATTTCTAATTAAAAATTCCTGTGCTGAACCAGTGGAAAATATTTATGGGAAGACTTTTTCTTTATATGCTTAAATACTCCTAAAAAAGATATTAGCAGATAGGTTGACCTCAGCCAAAAGGTTCAGGCTTTATTATGCTATGCATTAAAATACAGGCACTGTCACATAAAATTATGTCCTTTTTAAAAATACAGTTATGTCATTTGTTTCTGAAATATTGTCTGTTCAGTTGTCCAGCAGTTTTATCAATCATGGCATGGGAAAACTGTTGCATTTGTCATAGGGGGGATCATCTCCTTCAGAAATGTACAGGCTTTGGTAAATTTCTCATGTCTCACAACTCTCCTGTGCAAGATGACCACACATGCTAGGACCATGCCATCACCACTGAGCAGGACGTATATACTGCATTTGTGCAGTAACTTTCACTGAGGCTGCAATACATTTTCCACCTGAAGTGATAGCAGTTCCTCTGTTTGCACTTGGGTCTAGGTTGCTTTGCAGGACCTTATTTTCCCCTCTTATTTCCATTTTCAACATAACAATAAATGCTAAAATACGATAAAAGCAAGAATAGGGCAACTAAACTGAGGTTATGTTAGACACTGCTTCCTTTACAGTCCCTTTGAACTCTAAAATGCTACTCTTACTATGAAAAGATTGAACAATGTGACAATGGTATTTTACAGTAATTTGATGAAAGTACGCAATCAAATGACAAGCTTTCATCATATTAAAAAGTAATGAGGTTTAGATTCCTAAATCATGTACTTTTATGAAGTCCTAACACATTTTTCCTTTGATATAAATATCGAATATTTTAATTAAAATTAAAATAAAATTATGCCACGCTTTGTTTACAAAACAGAACATCACAGAACTTACCTGACCGGTTTGGGCAATCTTCAGTGTTACACTCTTGAGGACCAATCCAAAGGCCTTTGTTTACACACCTCTTAATTTTCAAAGTTCTTTACAGATTTGCTACTACTAGTGAGTCCTGGCCAAGCCTCATCTGATCTCTAAAACCCATTAAGAGTTAAAGTCAAGGAGAAGAAAAAAAAAACGAAACAAACAACAAAACAAAAAAACAAAAACACTAGGACCCAGGAAAGAAAGTTACACATCACAGCATTGTTCTCTAGATACTATGCCTAATTTTCCAAAGTCTTTGTTCAATAATGACTGTATAACTAAGCTTGCTGTTTCAAGATTTATTTACGTATCACAACTCAGCAGAAGTTACCTTTACACTGCAACATAAACATTACACGCTTCTCAAGATTTTCTCAAAATTTTACATAGATACCCCATCTGTCTAGAGGACACAAATTCATTCAGTTTTCCTTAATGTAAATTACATGGTACTTGAAAATTCCCCAGCACCTACCTCTCTGATGCAGCCAGGAATATTAGTCTAAATAGTATTTTCTAAACATTTTTAATTGCACCCAGCAGAGGAACACCAATAATACCAAGGATCATTTGGGAAGTTTTCCTGCAGCATTTACCCATCTGCCTTAATGAAACACTGGTTAAGTCATCTGTACTATTTTCTCACGTTTTTATTCATTATAGGTGCACTTTACTGCATGCTAAGCACACAAGCAAGAGGAACACACTTCACATAACTTCAGTATAGCAAAAGAAAAATACTTCAATATCAGATGTGTTATTCTTTCTTAAATGAATGTTACATGAAAATTCTAATGAATTCATCATCACTTATAAACTAAAGATGAGGTAGGGTAAAAACAAATAATGTAAAAAGTTCATTTGAGTCAGGCTATAAAAATACTCAACAAGGAAACAGGAAAAGGAGATCAGTAACTCTGTGGTCATGGAACACTGCCCTACATGTGTATGTCCACATAAGCAGCATACTACTATGTTTAAACCCACAGTCATCCATGAAAAGCTGGTTTAATGTTGCATTCATATCATGGATAACCCCTAATCCAAACAGATCCTGCAGGATAAGAGTTTACTACACTTGTGCTTTCTGATTTTTCCTTCATTCTGTACATGAAGCATTTAAAAATAACATTCTAATAACAAACATCTAAAAGTTAACAAATACACACATTTTCTAGTACCCAAGCAAAACTTACAACAAATTGTGAACACATTATCCAAGAGGAGATCCTATAATAATTTCCTTGCTGTTTATCAAGCATTTTTAATTAGTCTATGATGCTATTAAAACATTAGACTCATTACACATAGTCCTCTGAACACATTTACTACTTGAGATGTGTTGGCTAGCCTGAATAAATTATATCCGTTACTTCCAGTCTTTGGAAAAAAATTAATTACATCATGATATGACAAATTAAAATACTTAAAGTACCTCTTCAAATAACTTTGTGTTTCCTTTTCCAAAATATTAAACAGTTTGTACTTTTGTGAGCAAGAAAGATGCAAATACACAATAATTCATTTACAAACACAGGCAAGTCAGGAACATTTTGCCTGTATAAATCTAATTACATTGGAAGCTGCTAATGTACACTAATCCAGGAGCTTTTAGCATGAATTTTAAGTATTTTTTAAATAAAGTTGCAGCTAGAAATTGTAATTTTTTACTAATGTTATTCTAAAATTGCTAATATAATCTCTGCAGAGATGTAAAATACAACATTATGTTTTGCACCATCAAATGGTACAAAATTGAAACTGGGCCTTCATAATTGTATAGATATAGGCATGTGAATAACTGCTACTGTACTACTGACCTTGTGATCTCAAAGAATGCCAGTTTCTCTCAGGAGATTTTTAGACCTCTGAAATAATGTTTTCAGTCTGTAGACATTTCCTTAATGTATCCTTAAAAAAATGAAATTCATGTCTCATTACTGTTAAAATGATACCAACAAACCTTTAGAATTTCTATTAAAGTATTAGTCATGCCTTATACATACATAATAAAAAGAAAATTCAGTTTGTTTGCAATTAAACCAAATATCATATTAAGGGAAAAAAAGTCAGAACAGCATGTGAGTCACATTTATGACTAAGTCACATAAATTATTTTATAAAAAAATATTTAGTTATTGCAAACAATTATTGACTAGCTCGTAAAGTGTTTTATATTTCAGAAGAGCAGACCTGACTTTTTAGTATAAATGATTACACAAACTTTGAGCACATTGCCAGTACACACATTTTGTTTCTGTTACACTTGAGTTATTTCTGCTTTGGCACAATAGGGAGTCAAAAAACCTCTCTGTCTTTCACAGAATAGAACAAAATTCAGTAACAGCAAGGACAATTAAACATTAGTCCTGCTCACCAAAGCAGGTGACAGACTTGCCATCTGTTGGAGTTCATAAAGCAAGGTTTGATATCTTTCTAAAAGACATATTTTGAAAAAAAACAACACACAAACAAACAACATTTGATCCACAGTACATGCTTGTGGATGTGGCTGTAGTGAAGAGAGAAGGGACGGGTGGCACAAGCCAGCAACAGTTGTGGCTGCACCGTTACAGATGCCTGTTTGTGTCACTTTCCATTGTGGCTCCAGCACTTATGACCCTACTTTAAAATAACATCAGGATCTTATCTTGGTTCAGTATTCCAGCTCAAGTTGCAAAGGATCAGAAAGGAATATTCATTTCAACATTTCTGAATGCAGAATCTGGTTTCTACGGTTTGACTGATAATTTTTCACCGTCTTCTGTGGCTCTGAAAATGGAGCGCAGCTGGAGGCAGGCGTAAAGCCAGAACAGTAGAGAGACACTTCCCATGTGCCTGGAAGGTATTTTGTGCTCACAGCCAGCGCATAATGACGTGATTACAAACTAGCTTTGGTACTAACTCCAGTTAGACCTCTGATGATTTTCATATCTTCCTTCAGCACAAGCCATGACTCCCTGGGGATACAGCTCCTACATGCTATCTTTGCTATGATCCTGAGCATCAGTGGTGCAATTCTTGCTTTGCCCATTCTCTAAGGCACGCTTAAGATTTTTTAGGATCAAAATAATTAAGTAAAACATACTTTTGATCACGATACACAAAATGTAGGTGATAGTTGAAGGCTGAATCATAAAGGCAAACTAGATCAACTACAAAAAGTACTTAGTACTGTTTTTTTTAGTATTTCTTATATAATTAGTATTTCATGCCAGTACTACTGCTGCTGTTTGCTTGTATCACAGTGTAGGCAGATGGACATGGTGCATAAAACTCAAGCTTTCTGGACCAAGGAAGAAGTTAACAGACAAAAAAAATTATTTATTTTTTTAGGTGTGCAGACAAATGAGTTGGTAGCTAATCCAAAAACATGACTGAAGTGATGAAGCACAGCATGCCACATGGTATATGTCAAGCCAAGAAGGCATGAACTTCAGTGCAATAAACAGGACTACAAAAGGTGTGTGGGCAGAGAAGAGAAAGTGTGAAATACAGGAGATATCTTAACGTATCTTAACCATTATCAACTGTAGGATGCATGTGAATCTGAACAATGAGGAAGGACTGCAAATATGGGCAGTTACGGATCTGTATAGTCCCACCTCAACCTCTAGCAGTCCCAAATGTCTCAAAAGACTGATGCCTATAGAGTAGATTTCCATACTTAGCAGGTGGTCCAAAATGTAAAGAAGGAAAATATATTTGATCCCAAACAAGTCTGTATTTTAGTTTCTCTCTTTTCTTCATTTCTCTGGAATAAAAGATTCTTTCCCACTACAAAGTATAATAAACAATTCAAAGTAGAACAAAGTTTTTATCTAGATAGCAAACTCATCCAAATAAAAAATTTTCAATGCAAATCATTTCTCTGAGAATATGTTCTTAAAAAGTTTCTGAAAATCCAGGCCTGGCTCATCTGTAAGCTGGGGTTCTAGACAAAACACATGTAATGACTTCATCAGGCACATGTTTTAGTCCAACTCTTAAGTCTTCTGTGTTAGTCTCATTAAAAATGTGTATTTAAAATGCCAACTCAAGCTTTATTTCAAATATCACATTGTCCTCTCTTCTGGTTGCTCTTTTCTCTAACAATGCCTGCAGTATATTCTCATTTTTTTAAAAAATTCTCATTTCCTTAAAGACAATGACAAGGGTACTAAAGCCAGATGCATTTTTGAGAGCCCAACAGTTTGAATAAATTTACTCACAGAGTAGCTTACTGGCTTGTAATGTTACTGAAATAGAGAAATTCAGAAGAATGGGCCTTTGCACTGAAGGCCACTATAGACCATACACTGGTTGCTATACAAATAATGCATTATTATAATGTATACTGTCATTAATTAAATTGTGTTGCCTTCTTTCTAAGAACATACAACTAGATATGGCATCAAAAGTAACAATTTATATTTATTTTATATATTAGTGTAACAATGAAATGGGATCTTTGCTGCATGATTTTTGTGTACTTTCCACACTAATCACTCAAAAGTAGGAATATTACTGGAGTAAAGCAATGTGTAAAAGATGAAAAACAGCTGTAGAAATCAATGTGTTCTTCTTTAAAATAAAAACCTTAACACTTTTTGGTAAAATGTAGGTCACGTATGGTTTCCACAGTAACCACTGCTGAACTATGGCTCTACAGATGACCACTGCCTATGGCTGCTTTCTTTGCTAGCAGGTGATGTAGAAATACAGGCACACTTCAGTTAAAATATGAACAAAGTAAAGAAGTGCTTGGAATTGCCAGCAGTTTATTTTCAAACATAACTCCTGCTTCAATTTTTTCAAAAGTATCCCCTAATATCCTTCTGTAGATAAACTACCCAGCTAACTAGTTGGAAACACACAAAACCTAACTTTCAATACTAAGTATCTGCTCTTTGTCTGCATCTCAAGCCTCTAAAATGGAGACAACTAACTTCAGAAGGAGTTGCAAACATGTTTATGCAGAGCAATCCACTAAACATCAGTAAAACAGAAGTTCAGAAAGCAGTCACATTAGGTGAAGCTGTCTTTGATGAGCACACAGTGAGCTCAGTGATGGTGTAATGTAGTATATTCACTGAAGTGGGAGTTCATTATTTTGCACACAAGCACAATCACATAATGAGGCTGGAGTCACAGTTAGTCTCACTTGGGATAAAGTGGCATAGTCTTCAGTCAGTCTGATGGTGAAAATCCCTTTCTCACCATTATTACCTCTAGGGCTTAGATGGTTGGTGATGAATGCATTAAATCACAAAAGACTCCATGTTACAAAAATACTCTAATGGACTTTCATAGTGAACTGGGAAATAACAGGACAAGTCAATGTCCTTGACAGCTGATAATTGGTTCCCTTAAGAACAGAGTCATTTCATTATGTGAGTTCAGACTAGAACAGCTACTTACCTATTTTTTTACAGGTACAAAAACTGAAATATAAGCTTCAATGTCTGGATGGTACCCACAAACCTAAATTCTATTAGTGCTACAAAAGTATCACACATATACAATTGAAACACCAGATGTGCTAATCAATAATGGTGATGGCATCAATGAAGACTCATGTCCCTCACTTGATTTTATCTTTTGCAAGCTCAAAACCACTGGTAGGTGAACACAAGACACCAAGAGGAAAGCAAGATAGATAGCTGTGAAGTCAAACAAACAAGCTGTCATGGACCAGAGAAAGTCTGAGAAAGCTGCCTGGTTTCCATCAGAGCTTTTGCAAAAATCAATCCATCAAACTTTTTACTTCACTGAATTGGCAAATTCCAAAGATACAATAGCTTGCAGATATTCTCCTAAGTGGAGCTCCTGAAAATGTCACTACAGTATTTCTGAGGGGGATTGATACCCAGTTTCTTTATATGGTGCTCACTAGAGGGCTGCCATGAACACAAGGACATCTCAGCAAACATCAAGAGTGTAATACATATGGGAGATGTAGCTGGTCTACAAAAGAACACAAAGTAAGCAGGAAGCCAAAATAGCCCCTAGAAGTTAGAATACTTTTATCTCTCCCTAATGTTTCAATCAAAATTGTCTAACTTTTTGCTAACAGGTCAGTAATTTCCACAGATCCATTCCTAGTTAGTTCTTCATTTACAGGCCTCCATCTTAAGCACTAGTACAATACAAATGGCATAATAAAAATCACTGAAGGCTGATAATATTGAAAACACAGATAGGAAGAAGATACAATTGCATTTTTCTTGTAAGCATTAGAACAGAGTTTCATCATGAAGCATCAAGATAAAAAAAACAAGATCATCTGCTTGTTAATTCTGCTTTGCAAGCATGACTGCTAGTCTACTACAAAAAAACAACCAAACAACAAACATCCAAAAACCTAAACAAGCACAAAAAAACCCACCACAAAACACATAAAAAAAACCAAACAAAAACACAACCCAAAGAAACAACCCAAACAAAAACCACATAAAAAAACCCAAACCATCCAGAAGTCTGTACCCAGCTCACTGCTAGAGCAGAGCTAGAGCTAGAACTTTTGTAGCACAGTCACACAAACAACAGATTTCGAATATGTATTAACTGATAGAGAAAAAATCTTCAAGCATGAACAAGCCATTGGATGGAAGGAACCTCTAAAGGAAGGTAGAGACAGCATCTTTATGTCACTGTCCTTCAGATGTTAACTCCTCTCAGTCATGCCTACAGCTAAATCAATTGCTTGTGTGAGCCAAGAACAGCAGAGCTGACTTCAGCAAGGACAAAACCCTTCCTTACCCAGTGTCTCATACTGAGGGTGGTACATACTGAAGTTAAGTTTTAAAGTGTACAGTAATGAACAATAAGACAATATAATTTGTTAAAAGCACTAATTCTATAAACCAGTATAAAATGCAGAACATGTACTAAACATATGAAACACATGGCACTAGATAAGAAGAGAGGATACCACAAGAGTCTCTCTGCAGTTTCATCTGCTTTGTAAGAGCGTATAAAGCAAATTGTAAAAAAAGCTGCTGAAGGGCCATTGGGACTGTTACTAGGAATAGAACCTAGTTTTAGGATAGTGCAGTCTTGAGATAACAAGAATTAAGGATTTTTTTCAAACAAAAACGAAGCTATCAGAGGTTATAAACTGGTAACACAAAAATCCATTTTTCCTTCCTTCCCTAGAGAAGCTAGTATACTGGTATTGACCACAGCTTTCACTGGTGTCCAAATGATGTCATAATGCTTCTTCATCCCTGGACAGCTAGTTTTAGCACCCAAGATATCTAAAGTCTTTTACCCTTAGAAATATATTTTACAATTCTGATACTATTTGCCAAAGATAGTGGAGCACTTGTTCACTCAGAGCCCATCGTCATCCCAGTCTTATGGTTTCTTCAGAAGAAGGTTGAGTAAGACTAACTCAAATCCAAGCTAGAAGTTAGCTGAAAAGAACAACTTCTGAAAGGATTTTAAACACTGGGGTTAGGTACATACCATAAAAAAAGCCATAGTCATAATGATTTTCTGTTTCTAAAATTGCATGCATATGTCACAGGTAAGAAAAAAGAAACTTCACATTCTATGTCTATAAATATGATTACAAAGTTATTAAAATTATTTTGCATATTTTAATAGCATCTAAAGACATCAACTGCTATAAAATGTCTAGAACCAGTGTGAAGCACTCAATCCTGTATACTACTCCAGTTCTGAACCTATTTTTATTCTGCATCAGCAATCAAGCACAAAATTTTAAACAAATCTCACAGGCAAGAGCTGATCAGCAAATACCATTTAATACATTGTATTAGGGTCATTCTAAACTAGGGATCCAAGATTTGCCTGCAAAAGATGGTTCTAAACCTGCTGACAGTACATACTCCTGAACATGGACCAGGATTTACACATACATTCTTAGTGCAAGGTGCTTTTCTCTAATATGTGAAGAACAGAGCCAGAAGTGCTATAGAACCCCAATCAACGTTTCCTAATATGTTTTTGAAATATGTTCCACACACATCAATGTAGTGAACGAAGATGAGTCACTAAGAATTTGCAAACTGCGGGAGCATTTAAATCCTTTGATCTTGATAAGCTGGATCATTCCCTTTCTGCTATTAACCCTCCCTCTTTTCCCAGTTATGAGCCAGCCAATCTGCAGCCCTTACAGCAAACAGACATATTTACCAAGTAAAATCTGTTACCGCTTCTTTCTTGCTCTTGCTGAAAAACACACTGTTGCTTGTCAAGCTTCTCTTGTCCCAGGGAACTTCCTTCTCTCTTTTCCTTCATAAATGACAGAGTCAACAAGCTGTCTGTCCACCCTGATATACTCTTTATTAGCTTCTCTCTGTATTTTCCCAATAATCACTAATTGTTCACCTGGGCATTCTGACCCCTCTTCTCTGCTCCTGTATAATCCAACCAGTCACATTCTCGTTCCTCTCTCCTTTTTAAAACTCCCACCTGATGAAAATCCATCATTAGTTCCCAAGTACCATTTTACTGATGACTTGCAAAAATTGCCAAAGAATCTTAGAAAACAGCCTCACATGATGCTTTGAGCCATGTTTTGCTAAGTACATTATTTTAAGTGGAATGCAAATATCTACACGATTTGAAACATAAAAATGTCTTAAATTCTATAAATTATAATTAATTTTCCAGAAAGTTATTCAGCAACTATAATAGGGCTATTTTCTTGTCTGTTTTATCTGAAAAATCAGTACCTGCAGAGTTTGCCACAAAGACGTATCCACATTTAGGCAGTAATACTGATTAGCAAAAAGCATCTTGATGTTTTCACTGTACTCCTTTGATAGAAAAACACTGTACAGTGCATGAAAATCTTTTAGCATTTTACTCTTTACGGATCAAGAAATCATGGTTGTCATAGAAACTGTAAAAACTGAAGCCAGTCATGACATAACAACAGGATAACGGAAAAATGTCTGCTGGCTCACGTTTTCATGCTGGAAATGCTTCAGTGAATTTAAATAGAGTCAAGCAGTTCTCCAAATCTGTAACAGAATCTTTCAACAACAAGTGTTATTATTTTTAATAATTTAATAACAGTCTGGAAATTAATAGTATTTATTACTTCTGCTCTACACATTGGCCACATTAAGAGCAGACTCTTCCCAGAACATTCAGTACAAGCCTCTGGTTAAGGAACCCAAATTTCTATTATTAAATGTCTGAGATATCCTGGAGGAACTTTTGGTCAGTGTTCTCAGCATTTCCAAGATCCCATTTTGGCATTTTAAACTGAAGCAAATAACTTTGAAAATCTTTATTGTCATTAGCCTGTCTCTTACATATGCTGTTCAGAAAATTAATTATATCTGCAGGCTTCTGCCCCAACCCAAGCTGGTCCAACACTCCACACAAAACATTATTACAGGTTCTTCCCTTATGGCTAGAACCTCAGTAAAATAAAACTCTACTCTTGACTAAGGAGGCTACAAGAGCATTTTACTCTTTACAAAGGAAAATCACAGACTGACTCCACACATCAGAGTTCTTCCTGCCTTTTCCTGGAACCACCTGACACTTCGTAATTGCTAACTGACAGTACTGGCTTACTGCCACAATTTGCCCTTTAAGCTGAGACCATCCTGCTG
>NW_009952974.1:9889575-9920629 GCF_000747805.2 Chaetura pelagica | reverse complement strand
CTGCTGAAAAGAAAATAATAATAATATACAGGAATATTGTTGGCCTGGCCTCCCTGCAGGTGAACAAATTAAGTAGCTTAACCATTAATAAAAAGCAGCAAAAGGAATGTGGAAATACTCAGATCTTTAAAAAACAAAGAAAAAACCCCACACCACAACTCAGAGGCCCTCAATAGAGTTTTATGGAGAAATTTAAGAAATTTATTTGGCTTTCAGCTAGTTTCCTCAGGATTTATATTCAGTCTAAAGCCTGAATTTATTCTTTCAAATTAGGTACATTTGTTGTGAACAGAGAGCAAATAGGTACTAGTGTTCCCTATGCTTCTCTAGCATTATCTTAAATATAAAACTGTTTTATCCAAATTCTATCTAGCCATTTCCAGATGTGTTAAACAACTTCACTGACCCTCACCCTCCCTCAACTTGCTTAAGAATTCTATTTAATGGAAGGGGTGAGCATAGCTGGTCTGTAACATGCTTCAGAAACCTACAGGTTAACTGACATCAACTTTCTTCAAGGAACAACCAACCAACCAAGGCATATTAACTTCCATGGATGCCACTGAGGAAAGGAAAAGCAGTATGATGCTACTGTAATCATTTAACCAATTTGGATTATGTCCAACTTTTATTTCTTAATAAAACATGATACCACAGGAAAAGAAACAAAGATTAATGTAAAATGTTGAGTATTAATAATTAACAACAGTTTTAATCTACATGCATCGTATAGAACACATAATAGTACATTCCACTATCTCTAAGAATTACTGTGTACTGATGGGGATTACTGGAGCTCATGGCATAATAGAGGACGTTTTAGAGTACTGTTGTGTGTCTCAGCAGTCCCTTACAGAAACTTTGAAACTGCAGATTTATTAAGAAGAGTGAGAAGACTTCATATGAATCTGTTTAGTTTTTTCTGAACAGCAGGGTGTCTTTGGGCACAGAGTAGAAGCCCAGACTTCAGAGAACATGTGTACAGAATAAACACATTACTGCGTAAAGTGAGCTGAGGAGGAAAGAATTTGACACTGATCTCAGATGAGGCTGGAGCAAACATGTCTTGCATATTCTAAAAGCCTGCTGTTATGCATATAACATATGCTGGTGAGGATGTAGTTATCTGCTACACGAAGGCATGTTTTCTTGTTTTGCCTCTATTCCACCATTATGAAACCAAATCCTGCAACTTTCTCACACAAATAATCTTTGTTTGCATATATTTTTATTTATTTTCATTTTTCATCTAAAGATTTTGCACTGCCTGCACATTTGTAACTTGGTTTCTGTAGAAACTGATAACTAATAGAAAAATAACAGCAACAACAGAAAACAGGAAACTGAAAACTACTACAACCAGTATCTGATTAAAAAGAAATGAGTTTTGATAAAAAATATGCAATTTCAGATCCTGTGAAAAACCCTTAGTAATGACTCCAATACATCTGTTCTCCCCAGAAAAACAGAGAAGTATACTTCCAAAAACCAGCAGGCACAAGTGAAATTGGAAAAATAAAACTGTTATATAGGAATTGCCAAATTTGCTTTGAGGTGACAAACATGATAACAGCCAGAAGTTCCTCAGGTAATTTTAATGAAGTATTACATTCAATTGGTCTATAGGTTTGATTACTCACCTCCCTATTTAAACACCACTGTAAGAAGAAATAGACATGGCTTCTATTTTGATGCTGCTAAATTGTACAAGATCCAACTATGGAGAGCCAATCTCCTTAAATTCAATCCTTGTTTATTTCTGCTTTACGAAGACACTTGAACTGATTAATTTACTTTGTGATTTACAAAGTCTGCTATTGCAGTAATAAGGCATGTTTTGGGTTTATTTTTTTTTCCTTCACAAAGAATCTTAGAAATTACTTACCTACACTGAGTTGCATTAAAATCACCGACATTGCCTATAGAAACATGAGCAAATAGGTTGTGGCTTTGTCAAAAATGAAACAAAGAAAGCGAACAATAAACCAAAACCAAATCCAAAACAACAAAAAAACCCACATAAAAATGGAAAACAAATGAAAGCTAAGCAAAATAAATGTATCTGCACCATGCCCTCAAGCCTATTCAGTAGAAAAAGCAATGGCAGGCTGCCAAGTCAAAGAAATTCCAGGCTGAAAATCCCATTGCTAAATTTTGAGAGTTCAAGTGCCAACAGCAAGAGCCTTAAACACAATCAAAGCAGTGCAATGAGTTGTGGAGGGGGAGGGGACATCTCACATCTATGTGTTCTCAAATAATCTCAGTCTTTGTTCTTACCACTAGCATTCTAAATCTGCAAGCAGGCTGCAGAAAATCTGAGCTTTTCAAAACCACACAGTACTGGGTGCTATCTGCACTCACAGAGGTGAGGCAGCAAAACTGAAAGTATCAAATCAGAACATGGGATGCACACACACATTGTCCATGAAAAGTGCCAAATAGATCCCAGAGCTAGCAGAGACTTGAGACAGTAACATTGATGAAGCAAATCACAGTTCCCTACAGACTTATCAGAAGATGCCCAAATGCAGTCTAGTTGAGGCTTCACAACACTGTACAAATGGATTCTGGACACATTCTTGCTGGTGCCACTCTGCTTACCAGTGAACTCAGTTTTGGAAAAAAACAAGCAGTGTTACTTCAGAACTCTCTGCAGCTCTGATGCACACAAGCCATAAAACCACAAAATAACTCATGTTGAAAAGGACTCAGCAAGTCTCTAGTCCAGCCTCTTGCACAAATCAAGGTCAGATAAGTAAGATATGAGACCTGACTGGCTAAAGCTTTGAGGAGCTTGGTCTTTAAAATCTGCCAAGACAGAGACTGCACAGCCTCGGCTACCTGTTCCAGTACCTGGCTGTCCTCACAGTGAAAAGTTTCTTCTTACTTTCAGCTGGAATATCTCTTTGTTTTGATCTTCACCTATTGTCCCTCACCCTTCCATCACAGACTGCTGGGAAGAGTCTGCCTAAATTCTGCATAAGCCCTCACAGACACTGCACAGCTTCCACCAGGTCCCCCCACAGCCTTCCCTGAACAGTGTCAGGTCCCTCAGCATTTATCTCCTCATAGGCTGAATGCTCCAGACCCCTCATGTGTCCTTGGTGACTCTCTGCTGAACTTCCTCCACTTTATCAATGTCTTGCACTGGGGAAGCCAAACCTAGGCACAACATTCTAGGTGAAGTCTAATTTGCTCTGAGCACAGTGGGACAGTCACTGCCCTGTCTCTGCAATCTGCACAGGAGGCTGCTGCCATTTGGCTGCCAGGGCACACTGCTGCCTCACCCTGCCCTTGCTGCCCATCTGCCAAGGCTCCCAGTGCCTTTTCTGAAGAGCTGATCCCCAGCCAGTCAGCTCCCAGCCTGTGCTATTGCAAGGGGCTCATCCTTCCCAGGTTCAAAACTGCATTTGTCTTTGCCAAGTTTTCTGTCTTTTGTCAGTCTGTTCCCACAGCCTACCTAGGTCCCTCTGAATGGCAGCTTTTCTCTTAAGGGCTTCAACTACTCCCTTCAGTGTAGTTCTCTGCAAACTTGATGCAGGTCATTTGGTCACCTCCTCCAGGTGATCAATAAAGATGTTAAACAGGACAGGTTTCAGGACAGTCTCCTGTGGTACTCCCTTGAGGGAGAGTACAAGCCCTTCACCACCACCCTCAGGTCAACACCCAAGCCCTCAGTGTACTTTCGACAAGTCCAGTCAAAGACAAGGTACAGAAGTGTCCTTTACTCAGGGGAGCTTCTTTCCTTTTCTGATATAAAGTGCACTAATCCTGCTGCCAACTGTAATTCATAGCTTTACCCTAGCTTTATTAGACTGATGATTAAAAAAAAGTCCAGATGACTTACTACTACCCATTTACACACATGGTTTATTGCACATATGAGGCTTTCTGTAGATTCCACAAATTAATGGAAGTTTAGTAACTTGTAACCTCAGCCTAAGTCAAAAGAAAAATATGCCCTAAATAAAATATTCACATTCAGCCATTTCAGTGGGAACAATACTAGTGTTCTTGTTCTTTGTGTCTCATTGAGACATCAAATATGAATCTAACATCTCCAGACAAATCACACATTTCTTCCTCTGTTTACTCCCATAATGCATGGAAGAAAAGGATCAAGGGCTATGTGATTGTATTGGCTTAGGCGGCAGAATGATTCAGAGGGATCATCTATTCTGTTGCAGATCATGCAGGTTACTCTCAACTGAACAGAAAGGGTCAAGCAAAAGCACCAGCCTTTGTTACTGACAATCTTCCCTCTTCTCCCAAATCATTACCCTAAATAGAAGATCTTCTCCTATACACCTAAAACATTTCACACTATCTAGATGTCAATGACATGGAATACAAATGGAGTTTCCTCTGAAACTCACTCTGATATAAACATTTTTACATAAACAGCCAGCAGAAGAAATAATTATCTTTCAAAAAAAGTACTTCCTCAGAGTGTCAACATTTAAATTTAATAACACAGAAAAATACTTCAAAATAGAAGCAGCCTACACTGTATTTCTGCCAAGTAAAATTAACCTTTTTTAGTTTGTATGAAAGGACCATCATGCCTTGCACACCACTTCAGTGTGTTTACTTACGAGTAAAATGATTAGAAGTGGATGGATGGACATTACTTCCACTATCAGCACTTTCACTGCTAGAAATGTCATCATCTGATTCCCACACACAGGAACAAGGTGAGGTGCCATCAACTTCTTCAAACTTCCTCTTTAAAATTCCACTCATCACTGCGATGCTGTCACATGCACCTGTAACAAAACAGAGGCAATGAGGTGCTGAAACACCTGACTGCTGTGCAGGTCTTAAAATCTGTTTATTATGGGGGAGCTGGTGTATCAATTAGATACTACTACCTGTAGCTAAATGGCTCCTAACAACTTTTCCACCAAAGAGTAGAAAATATTTATCATCACTATATTCACCATCTCACTGACTTTCTTACAGGTTGTCAGTCTAATCTTCAGACAGAAGGTAAATACTACCTGTCTTCTACCAGCACAGAACTCTATTCAAAACCAATTTTGTACATAAAGTAATATAAATATTTCAGTTACGCAGCAAATTTGAGCCAAGCATGAAGTCTACATAATCCAGCATAATTCAATAAAAACGCGCCTTTATATAACTCTTAAACTTTCTCAGCACCAAGAAATACTACAATACAAAAATCAGTGTGTATTAATAAATACAGTTTAAAAAGAAAACATTCTCTCTGTTGATTTATTTTAAAGGTCTGATTCATGTAACAGTCTGCTATCAAATACCCATGTTCTCATTAGATTTGAGGGCACGAGATACTTGGCATCTTTGAGTCCAGGCCCTGAAAACACAGTTCTGGCTCATTTCATCATTTTAATATATGCAGAAGTTTCTTGCAGAGCTTTTGTGCAATTCAGATATGAATACTGGCACATATGTAGACTATTTTCATTCACACAAATAAAGTATCAAGGGAATTAATCTATCCTTATGAACTTGGCTTCCTAGTAACACTGCCCAACAGAGCCAGAGTCATGTTGAAGATTCCTTACTGATTCCCTTTCTTTTATACAAGCTGACCTTCCCTCCATTTATGGAATACCAAGCAGAAAAAGATTAAAGTATTCTAAAAGCAATTTCTAGATAATTTTAATGCATTTGATTGGTTGAAATATTTTTTCTCTATCTTTAATTTAAAAAGATCTTTAAGTTTACTGTCACCATCATTACTGACTACATCCTACTGAAGACTGAAAATTAATTCTAAGATCTTAATTTAAAAGTTACAGATAGTATCTAATGTCTGTCTGCACTAATCAGTGGAACATTGCTGTAAATAGCTGGGGAAAAAAGCTGCTTTTTAGTGCTTTCAAGCATACAGTATCAAAAATTATCATTCTGAATGCCACTTATCTTCAGATTGTTAAGCTGCCAACTAAATTACTTTTACAACAAAGTTGATTTCCTTCAGTAAGTTTCATTCTACCTTTTTAGATATGTCTAATTTAGATAAAAGATTTCAGTACAGATGTGGAATCATTACATAATACTAAACACAGACGCTGCACAAGACGATCTTTAGTACCAACGTTGTTTGTATGCAGAGCACACTAAAAAATAAATAATTAATATATTAGGTCTAATACTGTCAGTCACACAAGACGGCTTTAAATGCACTTGCCTGTCATGATGTTCTCTGCTTGTTTTACTATTTATGAAAAACCCTGTTTTCCTGAAAAGGATTTCTTCAAGCTAAAGACATGACTTGAACAGAAAATGCTTAGATTTCAACCTGTGCCTTTTTGGCTAAAAATTAATTACTATAAACTGAAAAGAAAGCACTGTATTTTTATTCTGAGGACAAGGAAGGGAGCATATAGCATTGCTTTATAATAACCTTTGCAAAAAATGTAACACTACATGAAATCATTAAGCACCAACCTTAAAAAAATCAGAGAGAAAAGAAAAAAAACAAACACACTGAAAGCCCACAATAATAGAGAGAGGGCAGAAGGGCATAATCCCTCCCCAGTAAACAGGCTCAGAAACAACTCTTGAGCTTGTCCCCCACATTCATGCTGTATCTCTTGCCAACCACCTTTTCCACTGCTTGCCTGCAGTGCTTACAACACTGAAATTGTGAAATCACCATTATTTCCATGGCAACTGCCTGCAATATCAAAACCACAGGATTATAGCTTGACTACAGAAGAGGGTAAAGAAGCAGCTGGAGTGTGAGAAAGAAAATGCTTACACTCAGAAATCTCAGTCAAGAGAGGTAGAAAGGGGCTTACAAAAAGCATATCGTATAAGCAAGACCTAGGTCAAATCCATGTCTGAGCCCACTGAAATTGTGGCTACAGAAATTGTGAAGTTCCAGGTCCAAAAAACCTCACCCATAACTGCACTGCAAGGCAAACCTAATAGCTGCAATCATCACTGGTGTTCAGACTGTCAGAGAGCAAGAACTAATTTCATAGCCTGAGATGATTTCCAGACAAAAGCCCTTTTGTCAGACAATGCCTTCAGCAGTATGCCACACAGCAACGAGATGACTAACACATCTTGCACATCAGTAAGTCATTGCAGACAGCAAGAGCCTCAATAGCCAGACCTATTTCCAGCTAGTAGCAGAAACAAATCATTTTCACACCAAAGGGTTTTTAAGTTTGCTTGCATTTAGCACAACTTACACTTGCACCAAGTGTCACAACCTGGCAGCAGCAAAGCCATTTCATTAAGAAGATTCATATAAATGACCATAAAAAATAAGTCACAGAAAGTGGCACACAGGTTATCTCTACACCGAGCTAGCTGATGAAGATAAGGCAAAGTATGGAATACTGCAGAACCTGAGTATCACAACCCCTAAAGAGGACATAGCTATCCATTATATATATTTAGTATCACTGTTGCCCAATTTTTGTTCTGATTCTCTTCTAGGAAGATTATCATGAAGGTTGTTTGACAAAGTAGTCACAATAATATTTAGACTTTGCCACTTGCCTGAGATATGTTGATTCTAGTCTGTCTGCTCTCAGGTCTCCCCAGAAAAACGCTCCACAGGGGAAAGCAGACACTTCCATTACTCAAGAGCTTGGCTACCACAGAGACAGACTGAAGAGTATCTAAAGCTGTTTGTACACAGTGTGTACCAGCTGGAGATCCCTTCAGAACAACATCTGCAGAAACAGCTGCCACTCCACAAGCCAGAATTCTTCAGAAAGAGGTACATCTGCACAGTTGCGCCTGAGTCAAGTTCTGTACATTTAACCCACACCTTGTTTACACTGGCATCCTGTAGCCACCTGTGTGAGAGCCACATCTCCAGGAACTAGGAGGTGTGGTCACACACAACCTGATATTGTTTATTAAAGTGTTATTTTAAATGCTCTGTTGATTATGTCATATATCCCAATGTAAGACAGAGACAAACAGGAGTAATCAGCAGTCAAACTTCTAACAGCAGTGAGGCCAGGAAGTTTCTGGCATTTCTGAAGGTTCCCAGAATCAGGGTATCAGGACAGAGAACTCAAATTGAGTTATTCTTTTTCCTGCACAACAGCTACAACTGAATCAGTATTTTCAGATTTTAGGGAAACAAACTGAAACAACTGCAGTCACAAAGAAATCCAAATCCAACCTCATCCAAATTTAAGACTCTGCAGGTTTAGGGGACAAGGCACCAAAGTCTTACATAAATCAGATTTTCAGTTCATGAATGGAAAGTAAAACTATAAATAAAACCTACACCTCATAAAAAGAATCATAAGGGTAATATAACTGCACAGTGGTACAATTTTGCTAAGGCAAAAGTCACTTACAGAAGACAGTAAATCATACAGGATGGGAATAATCTCAAACACACAGAAGTACTATAGCAATATGTATATTCTGAAGAAAAAACAAGAAAATGTGTGTATTTCTGCATAGAATCTAGTACACAGAGGTCCATGACTGACTAAAGGAACCAAATGACATCTTGTGACTAAGAAAAACAAATGTACAGAGAGATAAACCAATATTCTTGGATTTCTAATAACCCCAGTGATGTCCAGCCTTCAGAGGCAAACACTGGAAGACAACCACCAGCTACATTTAGAGATCTGCTACATCAAACTGTCAGTTTAGGTGAAAAAGGGAGAAAGTTGGGTTGAAAAGTTCACTAAGACACAGACCTTTGTAGATAATTATTAAATAGCTGTCTAGTAGTTCAGATTGATTTGTAGCAGCATCCTGCCAATTCACAAAACTGAGGAACAAGCAGACACTGGAAGCTTTCCTGTGTGTTGATGTATTCTTCACAACAAAAAGTCCTCATACAGCAATGTGATGTATCATCCTCTGCCATGCTTCTCAGCATTCTAACATGGCATTAATCCACAGCAAAGCAAAACCAAGTTGAAACAGAGTGAAGAGTATTAAAGCTAAGAAAACCAGCAACACAAATTATTCTGAGCTCTAGGTCAAACACACATTGCCTTACACAGTTAAGGATTCTTCAAGGAAATGACAGAACCATATGATAAATGTGGGCTGGAAGAAGGATGTATCTTTCTTAAACAACCACCCCCCACCATCCATTTTTCCTCCTTTCTTTCCTAGTTTTCCTCCACCCTGAAGAAACTACTCCCACAAAGAGATCATTTAACCACTTCTCTAGCTGCAGGTATTTTTACTGGCCAAACAAGTCCTCAAAGCTCCATGGCAACAGGCTTTGCCTTGCTATGATGCTAGATAATTGGCAGGCACCATACATTAAAAAAGTTCAGAGGCAACACATTACTAGAAGACAAAAAACCCATGTAAATGTGGGAGGTAAACTTAAGACAGTTACAATACTACCTGGAACCTACAAAGTAAAATAATATAAAGACCTGGCTGGATTAATTTTCTCTTGTACCTGAAAAGGCTGGAAATTTTAGAAAACCATAGTAACAATCTCATTGCATCAGTCCTTTAGAAAGCAGGTATTTCCAAATCCCAGTGAAAAGCCCAAAAAGATCAGTGTTAGAAATACTGAGTGAGTTAAGGGACAACAGTGCATTCATTACCTGTGCTCCCAAGAGAAGCTTTTTCTCTGTAACATACACTGCCAAACTTGCTCTACAAAACCTAACTTTAAATTGCCATATCCTCAGTGTTTCAGACATCCAAGGACAGAGAACGTAAAACAAAAAATAATCCACGGTAGCACTGGAATCATATTGGGCAGGCACTATAGGGAGAGATACAAGCATTTCTCCTAACTTGCACTTCAGCTATTGCTTTGAAACATGCTAAAAGATAACAAGCTGCAATATGGAAATAGAAATTAACAAAATCTTTGTGCACTGACAAAGACAAATCCCAAAGTAATTTTCATCCTAGTCATAATATTCAAATAAATTACTCTTTTGCAAAATTCAGCACTGGAGTATACAGCTCATACAACATCACATGGGAAACTGAACAAGGAAGGAACATACAGTGAAGACATAAACATCAAGTATGTACTATATGCAGTAAGCATAACAAAACAGATAAGAAATAATAAAACAGGACCCTGCCTCAGATTATATATCCTCATGATTTAGAGAAAAGCCTCACTAAAGGAATCAGTTATTGACTAAAGCTCTGGAAAAAGTCCAAGAACACACTGGTATTTAGGGGGAAAAAATCCAAATAATTGCTTCTTCCATTCACATATTAAACTTATTTTGTAGTAATTCCTTCCTGTGAACTGATCACATACCATGACAAAATTTACCTGGATAGAAATTCTTATCTAAAAATAACAACAAAAATGAAAAGGCAGGCATCAAAAAAAGACTTGACCTATAAGTCACACTATGTTTTGCCTTGTCTTAAATGTATTAACTGAAAGAACAGAACACTCTAGACAGTAGCAATACAGATTTGCTTCCAAACAAAAAAACACTTCTATACAAATGACTGCAAACTGAACAGGAGGATGCAAAAAAACAGATGTTACACATAAAACATTACTGCAAAGTACTCATCACAAACAACTCCCACCCACTGGCCAGTCAGCATGTACTATAACATGCTAGGAAGACTTGGCAAATAATTTCAGTTACATCATGAATATTGATGCTCACAAGCAGAGATGTTTGGAGTATTTGTAGTGATTAATATTCTTTCTGAATTTGGGTACTTTTCTTAGCTTGCAAACAAAGCTTGATTTTTTAAAAGACATTTTTCTTACCTGCTGAATAAATGTCAGCAGCAGACATGCTTGTAAACTAGTCAAGGTGTTTGCTTGGTTTCACATACCGCATTTAATTAATCTGTCCTTTGTGTAACTCACAGTTTGAAATGGGGGAGTGTGTAGGGTGAGGGGTGGGAAGACTCAAAACCAGAAGGCATCTACAGTGACAACATCACTCACACTAAGAATTTAATTTGCTTGTGAAAATGACTATTCATTTAAAGGACTGCATTAATGCAGTCAAAAATCCATTTGCATGAATGCTTGCAAACAGTGAACAACAGAGGTACACGAACATGATTCGAACAGCTGTTCAAAATTCAAATTAATGTTTGCAATACATGTTTTGCTGTATTTGGCAGCTCTAATTACAAGCACCAGTTGCCAGAGGTAAGCTCTGGTAGTTTCACTACTACAATCTGTAAAAAAATAAAATCACATGACAAGCTAACTCCACTTAAGAGGCTGCTCTGTATAGGCACAGGGAATACCATTAGTATTAATATTACTTCTAAATTTGTGGTTAGAGCAGCAGTCAAGTTATACAGACAAACTAGGAAAAGCCTTTCTCTGCTTGTTTGCTTCAGGCTAGCTAAATCCATAGCACTAAGTAAATCCTGGAAGATAAGTCTGTGCAATTCAAACTGGGGGATCTGTTCTAGCATTGCAAGCCAAATCCTGCCAAGTCTGCTCTTTGCAGGGTTTCTACACCATCACTTTACAGCACTTCTGATTTCACACTTGACTAGTAATCCACTAATCTTCTAGACTGCCTACACATTGTTGTACACTCTTAACACATGCCAAGTGGCTTCACTGGCAATGAATTTAGAACGCAGAAGGGATGTTAGCATATGCTCACCTCCTGTCTCTACATGCAGTTCAGATGCAATGGTGGTAGATCTGGCTCCTTTAGTCCTTCAGATGCATCTCATAAGGTTCTGCATAAATCAAGGATGTAAATATCCTCCTCTCCATCATCCAAATATAAAATTCCTGCATAGAGCAGCAGTGATCCAACCTTTGGATGCCTGACTTCAATTCTTAGCTACATCAGCTGATTTCAGCAGTTTAACAGAACACTTGTATAAATCAGCCATCAGAAGAAAATTCTAAGCTAGTCCTCCTAAATCTTTTCTTGGCATGCTCCCCAGAGAAGAAAATGAGATAAGAGGCAGTGATAATTCAACTAGGCATCCCAGCGATTAGCATTCAGATCTCCAAAGACAAAAGCACAATCTGGTAGAAGGGGATTCAGAGGCATTCAACAAGACAGCTTTCTGTCAAGATGAGATGTGCCCACACAAGCTGCTTGGTTTGAGATTGTGATTAATTTATATTAATTTTCTAAGCTTGCTGCAGCAAGAACTGCTTCTTCCACAAGAGTCAAAGAGTGAATGACACCAAGTCCTAGAGGCAAACAGGAGGTCCAAGGGAAGAGTTCACTGAAGCTGGGTCACCAACTCAGCTTCATAATGCCTAACCTCCCTTCTGTGTCATCTAGAACACTTTTAGCTGCGTCTGTCATGAAGTGCTTCCCAGAGTCTCTAGGTAACATGGTTGAAGACCTGGCATTGGCCACTTCTAAGTTTTAAGCTTCGATGATGAAATTTCATAAATTAATACCTCTTCACCCAAACCCTCTGTGGAAGACTTCTTGCTTCTGTTTGAAGAAAAATGTTCTTGGCTTCTACTACAAAAGTACCTGTATCCCAGAGCAAGCATATGCAGGTGATGGGAAGAACTGGTCCATCTGCTGGCAGCATACCAACAACATTGCACCTCATTGCAAAAAAAAGGCCAGAGATCTCTTGGCTTTCTTAGCCCCTCCCCAGCAATTGGAGTGAGGTTCTGAGACTAGTGGTGTTTTTTGGCACAGCAGCTTTGCATTATGCTGCTCTCAGAATGGCAGTAGGGTCCAGCTCTGCAGTGAAGACTGGAAATGCCATCAACAGAGTGCAGAAAATAAATGCTCTTTCAAATAAGTTTTGCCCAGATTATCTCAGGCAGTAGTACTAACTGGTGTTCTGCAATCTGTCTTTGTACTATTTCAGTACTTATCTTCTACATTGTTCATTCATTATTATCTGTCTTGTGTTCTGCCCACAGATGATCAGCACAACATGGCATGCTTCTGCCAAACTACAGCATGGTCAAAATTGGTATATGCCAGAGGGGCCTGCACACTGTTACAGGCATGATACATGCTACTTAGCTCCCTGTTGCATGCTGCTTAGCACAGCCTGGCTGCTCATTCACCATTGCCTGCAAAGACAGTGTGAATTCAACAGGTATCCAGTTCTGCCCAATGATCTCTGCATCTTGACACAGGGGTTAGCAATCCTCTCCTCTGAAGTCTGTAGTGCTTTACAGAGTTTTGAAAACAAACAAAACACAACCAAAAATCCACAGCAAAAAAAAACTACGAAGAAAACCAAACACCCCCAAAACCAGAACATGTGAACTCCAAGAAGTGTGATATGAGCTTATGACACAAAAACATACTGGAACACTTGCACTTGTACTTGCAAAAGTAACTCTGAACAAGGTTTTCCTCTTCTATCTGAAGGGACAGGAGCAAACTCTTCCAGCTTAATGGTTTGAGTGTGGAAGGGTGTGTCTGTGTGTGAGTGGCAAAAGGGGAGTGTACACGCAAATGGTACGTAACAAATCCTTCATATCTTCATATCTTGCTTTTGCCAGAATTATTGACAGTACTCCTTATATGTAACAAGATTAAAAGTGTCTGGCTATAGTAAATTAGAGTTTAGAAACCAAGACAAATGGATAGCTTGGAGCTTTTTTGGGAGAGTGACAAATGTGGTAAGATAGCCTGTCTTCACCTACATGGTCTAACATTAGCTGTATAGGACAAATCTCTATCTTCAGGCATGTAGTAATAATGCTGAAAGAAGCTAGTCTGGAAGAAACCTGAGCTCATTTGCCTGCAACATGTTATAAAAAGCCAAACCAAACAAAAAAGCAGTACTTTGTGTTACCAACACTATCTTCCACAACCTAGGACATAATGACAGGCAACATTTTGAGACACTGCACAACAGGAAAAAAGTCAATTCAGTAATGGAAAAATAATCACCAATTTTGATCTATGCTACAACAAATCACGTATGTTCTAACAAAAAGGAAAAAAACTAATAAGAAGTACATTTAGCCCACCATGCAGCACTAAGTAAATCTTTGGCATTTGTTCTGTTTTCTGGGCCCAAGCAGGAAGCCATCCAATAGAAATGAAGGAGAGGTCAAAAAAACTTAAGTAGTTTTTTTCATATATATTGAATACCAGCTGAAAACAAAATAAATTGTCATATATGGTGGGAATAAATAATAAAGAATTAGATAAGAAAAAAAAAGTAGGAGCTATACTTAATTGAAAATAACTACTTTTTTTAAAGGAGGACATTTCTTAGTAATGCTAAGTAATGTAATACTATTTCTTGATCACAAGTTGTTCAGCAATTTAGGTTCTGGCTTTCATTTGGAAAGGCTTTTTCGTTTGTTTTTTGTCTTAAACTGGTTTGTGTGATACTTAATTCACCTACACATACAACTCATAAGGAAACATTCACTGAAGAATCTGCAATTAAAAAAAAGAAAAATACTTTTATTTACAAATCCTTAATTTACAAAGGCAGGGCTTAAGCACACTCTCCCTACCATTGAATTAACTCGGAGTAAGCCTGTATACTTAAATATTACACAACACGTAGTTGTTCCATGACCATGAGCTTTTTTTTCCAACTTTCTACCTGCTTTCAAACTCTTTGTCTATCCTACCTCCCACTCACATGCTCCCTTCTCAGTAGGGTCTGGAACCAGGGCTAATGAGCTTATCTCATTTCCACTGAGCTGGTGAGTGCTGGCAGCAGCTGATAGGGACTGTTGTACAGAAAATGCAAATCTGTACTTCACTTAGAATACCTGAATCATTAGGGAACTTCAGAACTAGTAACAACACAGTAGTTTTATTCTATATCTTTCATGCTGTCATTATTAAGCAGCCGATATTTTTAGCCACTAAAAGCCAAATCCATCTGCAGCAGTGGCGTTTCCAAGGAGACAGAATAATTTAAATACATGTGGAACTAGATCTCTATTTTCATCAGCTCCTCTCTGTTACTGGAGCTGCTTTGAGTGAGATTTCTCATTTCAGAGGGAAAAGTGACTAGAATACATGGATTGGAGATTGTAATATAACAGTTGTACTTATGCTTTCAGGTACACATCCATTCCCTACAAATAAGACATGTTAGGATGCAACTAATCTCTTTTTCAGTCATATTATTTACCAGTGTCCACACACTCCAGTATAAAAGAAGATACAATTCATCAGTCTTTTAGAATAATGTTGTGAATTGCTGACATTTACAGTAAATAATTAATTTTATGATTGACTGTTTAGCAAACGTATCAGGCTCCATTCTCTGAAGAAACAGCTAGGAGAAAAGAACACCACTCCAAATGCTTGCAGCTGGTAAGGTGTATAAATAAATGCCCTGATGACAAAGCTTCTTCCAGTCCTCTTTACTACTAAGAATTGTAATGACTTTGTCCAGTTTTTCTTTAATAACACCACGTTTTACTAATTTGGATTTGCTCTAAGGAAATTAATTCTCATTGAATAAAACAAAAATAGATACATGCATTTACTGAAAGCTATTAAAACTAAATTCCAGTATTTTATCTTTATAAATATATTTTATAATATATATTCTCAAACCAAGCAGAAAGCTTCTAATCTTTTCCTTTATTTCAGTTCTATATAAATGGACTGTGACAACTAAATAATCCCAGTATTGTATTTGCAGTGCAGTATAAAGATGAACAATTAATTAAAACTTGTTAAAAAATAAAATTCTATGTTTTTGTGTCAATGAGTGAATTTAAATACAGCATCCAAAAGATGTGGACAAATATCATGAGGCTATATAACTGCTCTAAATTATTTTAAATATAACCTCTTCCATAAAAAGTATATAATTATGATTGCTTATATATTATTAAGAAATATTTAATCTAATTTATTCAACAAATTCCAGAAAAAAGGTCACATTAGAAATACATGGTGGTTAACTATCTTAAAGGAACTACTGCAGATACTCAAGAGATTAAATACGCCAAATATGTAGTTGTCTGAAAGAAATTACTTCCCACCATAGTGCTATTTCTTTAAAAACTTTATATATATACACACAGACTCACATTAGCAACAATTTAGAACCACTATTCAGTTATTTCAATGATTTCTGCTTCAATGCAGCAAAACAGGGTCCTGCAGTAAAACAATTGTTTGCTACATGTAAAACATAGAAATAAGTCAACAGTGTGTTGACATGTTGAAATCTTTGCCCCAGTGAGGCCAGGATCAAAATCTCCAATTCTTTCAGTGGGTCCAGGACTTCTGCCTGTAATCCTATATCCTCAAATGATGTGGCTTGATAAATCTGTTTTCTGTAGGAAGCAAGTTGTTTATTACTTGCCATCCCCAGCATCTGTGAAAAAACAGCTGCTGCTAACATGTAAATTCAGCAGAACAAGTTTCATACAAGATATTTCAACAGTTTATTAAAATGGGCATACACAAAATACTGTAAGATTTCTCTATCTACACCATTTAATGATAAGCATCACAGTTCTTCTTTATGACAAACAATTTTATGACTGAATTATAAACTACATTCACTCCAAACTTAAAAATATTGCAAAAATTCAAAAGCAATCTTTAAGAGCTGCTCTGAGAAGCTATTCTTACTGTACATTCAAAACTAAATAAAACACATACTAGAAGTGCTTCACGTGTAAGTCCTTTTCCTATCCAAATTCAATAGATCTTCCAGAATTACTTTCCTGCTGGTAGCATACACTGTACTTTCAACAGCAAGTATTTCCATCACACAAAAGACCTCTCCTTGCTACAGCTTACTGAACAACTTCAGCATCAATGAGATGTAATGCCTATGCTGTCACATCAGAAAGTTGTCAGATTGCATCAGGCATGCCTATGATTTCACTGTCTGTGGTTCTCATATCGGTTGAAACCTCCTAGGCAGGAGAAATAATACCCTGAAAAGCTTCTTCAAAGTAATTAATGAGGAACAAACAATAGGATGCTTGTACGTGCACTTTTTCTACACAATAAATGTCATAGCAAGGATCAAGAATAGCTATTCAGAACAGATATTTTTTTTCCACCCTTACCTGTAAATCGGGTTTCTGTGTTTTAGCTCCGTCAGTGCAGACTAAAAGGTTTACTCCTCCTTTTTCCATCCATCAGACAGCAGTCATCCAATAACTGAAGTCATCCTGGCATCCTCTAGAACATGCTCTCTCCCTTATTTCCCACTCCCCACCCCCATCTGCATGCTAACAAAATGAGAAAACAGTGAGAACAAAACAAAAAAGCACATCTAAAAAACAGCTTTAATGACCTTTTCAGTCATCAGTGAGCACACCCTGTACTAGAAGGTAATGACAAAATATAAACATAAGAAAAAAGGTGTCTCTCTATAAATAACCTTCAGCTCCACTAATGAAAAGCAATTCTCCCTTTCAACTCCTTTTGAAAATAAAAAACAAGCAAACAGCTGTAGGAACATAGTTTTAACCTACGTTCTTTGAGATTGACTTTGCTATCCAGACTTTGTGAAGACTGCTGTACATATTTTAAAAATGTTGTGATTATCAAAATCACAGTGGTGCTTTTATACAAAGCAAGAATCTGAAATCTCAGTGCAAGTTAGAATAATTCAGAGACAGATGCCAGTAATTTCCTGCTAAATACTTTTTTTTTTCCTTTTTGAGACAGTACATATACAATACCTGAAAGAGGATAATTACTAGATACTTTTTCTTGGAATTCTACCTATATAAAGCTCTACTCATATAATTTATGAGTGTGCCTTTATTTTACTGTATTTATAATACAGTAGTCAAATCCAATGTGCTGCATGAACTTTATCTAAACAAAACTTTCTATCTAAATAAGCCTTCAAATGCAAAAAATGACTGTGTGAACAACTTTCAATTTGTGTGCCGCAAATATACTATGAAGTTTATTTGCAGCCTCTTAAATCTAGTTGAAAATATGTTTTCCAAGACCAGGGAATTTTTATTTTCTACATATAAATAAAAATCAGGTATTAACTCAGCTGAAGACAACACTGTCTGATTTATTTTATGACAGGTTGAAATAAAAATAAAGAATGAGTCTTCAGTCTTAGCTAAGGAAACATTTACTGCCTCACCAAAGCATTTGTACTCCAGAATTCCCATTGAAAAGAAAATGTTAAGTAGCAGAAACTGACAAATACTGTTGTGTTTACAAATTTCAGTCTTCAGCTATGGCTTTCCAATAAAACAACTGTGAATTCCTTTAAATAAGAGCATCTATCCTCTTCACTGAATTATTGATCTTTAACCACAGCAAGACTATATCAATTAGCATACTTTCACTTTAAAGTAATAGCTGTTTTAGGTTCTGAAAAAATTAGCTGTCAGTCTTATCATAATGAACTGCCAGTGGATCCTATGTGTAACATTCAGACTCTGTCTTAACAAGTAAAGCAGGAATCTTTTTAACCAAATTAACTCAGTTTAACATAAAACCTCTTCCTAGATGAAAAATGGAAATCCATTCCTGCAAGCATTAAAAACTAAAATAACTATTAGGTTTCCAATCCAGACAATCAATACCATTTTCTTTAGTGGGAAGAAACTGTGTGAAACACTGAGGAAAATCTAAACAGACACTTCACCCTGATAAGCAATTGGCTGGAAGACATCTCCAACTTTATTTTCTTATTTATCTGCAGAGTGAAATTTGGAGTTGAGCACCAAAGGCTTCACCTCTTAACCAGCCTGACTGCTGAGGGAGATGCATCGACATACAAAGTTGTAGTTTCATAACTGGTTTTAATAACAATCTTTTCAATAACTAGGCAAGGTGCAACACTGCTCCAGCCTTGAAGAACTATTAGAATAACTAACCACAAAGAAATGGTCAGTACAAACAAGTAAATTGGAATGCCTTGCAAAATATACTAAAAAAAGAGGTTATGAACAACAAAAAAACAAACATCTCTAAAATATTCCCAGAATGATGCCACTGTAATACAGGCAGTCAGTGTTTCTAAAATAAAACACATACAGCCTTCCTACAAAAAAGTGATCATCATTAAGTAGGCTGATGTTGCCCCCACACTTCACAACCCTGCACACACAAGCCTATCTCTGCAACCCACACTTGCCAGTTTCTTCAGAATTCCACATAAAATGACAGTCCATTTGAAATTTGCCCCACTTTACACACCAAAAATTAAGCAAAGTCATTTACTTAATACATTTGAAATATATTAAATTCACTTCTGCTAGTCCCTCAGGGCACTGAGGACACTCCTCTGTGTAGGGTGAGTGGTGTTTGCTGCCTGGGCACAAGGCCAACCTACAGACAGCTCAGCTGGCGGTCGTGAAAGAGCTGTAGGCCTGCCCTCCATTTGCCAGGATGCTGCTTGCAATTTCCTCCTCTTGCCCTTGGCCCCTGCCTGAGCTACGCTGCCTTGCTGCTGCAGCCACGCCTGGGCCTGGCCAGGCATCCCCTTGACTCAGACCCTGACCACAGACCTGACCACCAGTCTCAGGGATCTGCAGACCTGCCTCTCCACCACATCCCAGGCCAGTGGGCTCCTGACACAGCCTTGGCAGCTGTGCCAGGCCTGGCCGCTCAGTACTGGGCTGCCCTTAGCTGCTGGCTCACCTGTCCTCTCCAAGCCACCTGCCGCCCTGGCTGCCCCCTGGCACACTGCCTGAACCCAACCTTTCTTTTCCAGGGCCAGCGCCTGCAAAATCTTAACAGTGCTTTCTGGCTCCAGAGTGCTGTTATTGGACTAATGAATCGCATATACGCAGAGATGGAGAATGGGAAATGGTGTCCTTCTTGAATCCAGGTTTGTATCTAGTCCCTGCTATGACTCAAGTGATTAGTAGGTGTGCTTATATTCATTTGGCTATTTCAGTTTGCTTATTTAACTTCTCTACACTTAATATTCCTCGCAACATATATTTTATATTTTTCTTCAGAGCTATTATAAAGGAAGACTCCATGAGGAAGCAGATTCCTGCAATTACAAGGACACGCTGAGGTGCTGGAGTATGTCCAAAGAAGGACAGCAATGCTGGTGAAGGGTACCGAGCACAAGTCTTGCAAGGAACAGTTGAGCAAACTGGGGTTGTTTAGCCTGGAGAAATGGAGGCTGAGGGAGGATTTTATTGCCCTCTGCAACTACCTCAAAGAAGGCTGTAGCCAGGTAGGTGTTGGTCTCTTCTCCCAAGTAACAAGCAGTAGAAGAGGAAATGGCCTCAAGTTGTGCCAGGGCAAGTTTTGATTGGGCATTAGGAAAAAATTCTTCACTGAAGGGGCTGTCAAGCATTGGAAGAGGCTGTCCAGGGAAATGGCTGAGTTACCATCCCTGGAGGCATTTAGAAGACATGTAGCTGTGGTGCTCAAGGACATGGTTTAGTGGAGGACTTGGCAGCAGTGGGTTAATGCTTGGACTTGATCTTAATGGTCCTTTCCAAACAAAATTATTCTATTACTCTCTTACTTTTTCTTTCCCTGATTATATCTGATGCTACTAAAATAGTAGCTTCCATTTTCTCCAGCTTTACAAAGAATGAAGCTTCTTTTGGCAATCCCTTTATGGAAGGATAATATATCATAAGATCACCTCCTTCCTGAAAATGCTTCAGAGAACAAACTTAGAAAGTACATATAAATTACATCTCAGTAATCACTCTGCCCTACCATATAACAGTACTGACTGAGTAAATTAAAAGAACATAAATAAACTGAAATTGGAAACCACAAGGCTGCCAGTGTCCTCTGACTAAATCTCTACAGCTATACTATCAGGGCTGAGGGCCACTCCAGCCTTGATTTGATTCATTACAAACCATTCACAGATCTCTGTTTAGGTTTCACTGGCAACTCATAGTTCTTTATAACATTCAGGCTTATCAGGCAAGATTTTTACTTCCCACTTCAGAGTTAATGATAAGCTATAGTGGAAACAAAGTTGAAATGTGCTGCACAGACCCACACTTAAGAAAAAAAATTACACTTGTATAGTGCAATTTATTTATGATGATGATGAAATCATACACACTTCCACTCAAGAATGCTGGAAAAAAAAACAAACCAAAAAAAATCTGCATTTATCTTAACACTTTAGACAATCCTAACTGTAAAGATGAACTGACACAGCTTCGTAAATAATTAGAACATCAAACAAATCTCATGTCTTTTATAACATAAACCAAAACAAAATGTGATTACTCCCACGATGTCTGATTTCAGCCTCTCCTTTAGCAGAGGTAACTGTTCCACTCCCCTCTCTTGGTTGGCTCTATCAGTAGACCAGGTATCTTTCTCTGGAGGCTTTATGCTTTAACTATTTTTGTTTAATATATTAAAAAGTATTTGTAGGTGTTTTATATTACCAAATTGTCTTCCTCTCTCTCTCCTTTTTTCTGTCCTACCTGTAGCCCATACTTGCTTCTTTAGTGCACATTCCAGTTTTCTTCCTTGAACCATGAAAAATTTGCTTACTACAAACAGAGGAGTTAAAATTCTGTAAAGCCAAAACATTAATAAAATCTGCAACAGTGTTTGGTATCAAAAAGGATCCTTGATTTGTTAAATTCTGCACTGAGTTTCCTGTCAGCAGCCTTTATTTCACATTTTGGGGGAATAGTAAGATAGTAAGATATCATCCCTATAGTAAAATAGGGATGATAACTCATCAGTAACTGTAGCTTCCTACAGTTCACATGTATGTTCACTTTAAGACTAGACCACTTTTTCTTCCTGCAGTCTAGTATAGAATGTACTAATACCTTGCTTGCTCTCATGTTCAGGATACGGGGTAGGACCAGAGTGTGCACTGAGAGCTGCTGCCTGGAAAAACAAAAAGAACTGGAAGCCACTGAAATCTAATAATAATAAATAAGGTTTCCTTAATTTGTAGCTTTTGCCATTGCAAGGAAATTACTTATGATTTATGAATGAAAATAAATGGTTGAAAATAAATTGATGTTTCCTTCTCACAAATGGACAGATGCCATGACCCACTAGCCTTAGAAATTTTCTCAAGTCATGTAGGATTCCAGTAGTCTGAGGTTTAAATAGGGAGAAGCTATCAAATAGGATGTGTGTAGTACAGTTTCCATGAGTCTTGGAACAAATCAGAACTCCACAGCGCAAAATAGCAACGTATTAAAAGGCAGAAGCCATACAACAAGCTATATGGGCTTCGATGCCCTACTGACTGCATTTAATGAAACCTGAAGGGACGACAATTGGGGTTGAAGAAGCAGCTGGATAGTTACAGGCGATGCACAGTGAAAACACATCACCCTGTAGTTTGAAAATCAAAATTGCTTCAGGAAAGAACAGGATTACTTCAGAGCATTCATACATTTTTACTCTTTAATAGAATCTAGAAGACTCTGCCATCACCAAAGCAGCTGTGCTGAACACTATTCCAGCTCAAAACAGTAACAAACCACGCCCTTTTTAAATGGCACACAAGGATGCTAGAAAGTGACCATACTAGTAGGTGGATCTGACACTTGAATACATGTAACTTCAGAAGGAATTATGTATCAAGGAGCTATAAAACCTATTCTACTATGGTGAGGGAAAAGAAAGAATTGCTACACTGGTTGTTGCGCAGCTGAAGGCTGAAAGCAGAGTGCATCATCAGTTCCTTCCTTACTTTTAAGGGAAACAATACTGCAGCACCCCTGTTATAATAGTTATGTTTTTCTTTAAGCCTTGATAAACAAAATCAAGCAAAATCCAGATTGTGTAAAGAAAACCCAACTAACAAACCACTGGAAACCTCCATGAAAACAGCACCACATGGGAGCAAATCTCAGGACAAAATTGAGAAACATATTCAAAGCAGACTACTTTTCACCTCTCAGAAATGCAAGTTACATGAATTTCAACTTCCCCACCCTCCCACCCACTTACCAACATCCATTTATATTCCTTCTATCAGCTCAAGAATACAGTCATCTGCCTTGAGTGAAATCAAAAGTGGCATATTGCATCATACAAAAGAGAGAAAAGGTAAGCAAAGAAACGTCGCACAAGAGTATAAATGGATTTCCACTAATTCATCTGTGACTATCTTTCTAGCATGAAAATTATTTCCAATTTTATTTACATACCAACAACTAAGTCAGTTAAGTTCTTCCCACAATTGGGAATTAAGTTTACATAAAAAAGTAACAGCACACAAGTCTAAAACATGAAAATTTTTATTAAAGTTTCTTTTAAACCAGAATCTAGACTGACTGAAAGACAAAATTAAGCTAATCTGAACAAGTTTACTAACCCAGTTTTTACTAGCTGTAAAAAAAAAATAATCTTGGTCTTCAGCCATATCTTCTCCAGTAAGGAGCATAATGCTGATACAGCACCTTCAGGGAAAAAAAAAAGACAGACTTTCTTGGAAGTATGGTGTGGTTTTTTTTAAGTAATAGACACAGACTGACAGCTAGGTCAGGAGGGAATACTACTTCTCACTACTGTGACAGGCACCTTATGAGATCTTACTTAGTCACCACAGCTGCGTTCCTGAAAGACTAACAAGTGCTCTTTTTCTTTTTGCTTATTTTGCAGGTAACACAAGTTATTTTATTTATATTCCTTCTTCCTCTACCAATGCATTGACCTGATGAAACCTTTAAGTTGATTTTGAGTCAAGCCAGTTTTGACCTAGCTGGCAATTATGCATAAAGATGCCTGAAAACAAAAATGTTTCCAAATGTCCCAGGTTGGCTGGAAGGTTTTCATTTTTTTAAAATTAATAATTACTTTAATAAATATATGAGATCAGCCATATAAAGGGTAAGATACATTTCGCCCCTGTCCCTCTATTAGGGCCATGAATAACAGATTTAAATTGATGAAGAAACTACATCAGTCCTTATTACCTAAAGTTCTCTCAAGGGATAGAAGTTCCTATCCAAAAGCATAAAATCAGCATTTCTTATACATAGTTAAACCTTAGTTATGAACAATGTCTAACACAGTGACAGAATCTCTTTTGCATCATTGTGAATAGATAACTCTGGTGAAGTTAATGAGTCATTGAAACTGAAGAATGGGCTTTCATTCAATGTTCGAAGACACCAAGTCAGAGAGTAATGAAATGAGAAGTCACTCAAGCTCTCCTGTATTTAGGACTTCTTATATGTGTTTATTTTCAGTATGTCTATGTAAGGGAGATGTGTATGTTAGCCAGTGGTCTATTTTAATCTCTGCAATCTTCCTACCATATCTCTTATGGACTCAGATGAACTAAATCAGAATTTGTCTTAAAAACTGGCCAGGCATGTAGCTGCATCCCATGATGAGAGATGCAGTGCTTAAATATCATTGCGTGATACAACAAAAGGACAATGGGGGAGGGGGAAGAAACATACCTTTGTATGATGATTTCTATCTATCAGACAGTTAAGGGGTATGAATAAACAAAGATGGCACCAAACATGGTTCTCTTATACAGCTGCAAAGATAGGGAACATACTGAAGGTTGGCCACTGAACAACCACATCAGTGTTTCTGCTACATACCAAATATGGAGTAATGTGATTTTAAGTATGAGTGAAAAAATGTGTGTATTTGTAACCAAACTAACATATATTAGCATGAGTATTAACACTTCCCTTAGGGTATCAGGGGATAGTGCTAAAAAAGACCGCACTTGTAATTGGATTAGCTATAAAAGGGTAAAATGTAAATGGTTTTACCTGTCACTAAAAGCTAATATATTGAAATACCACAGGAAAAGTTAAGTATGAACTGGGAGACATAGAAGAGCCATTTCAAATATTTGCATTTATCAAGTGAATTATTAGCTTTGCTATTTTAATCTACTAATGTACAATTCTCAACAAATACTGTCACATCCAAGACAGAAAGAAACCATAATGGAACAATATAAAATTCTAGATGAATGCTAATCACTCTACACAGACTGAAAAGATACATTCCCTAATCCCCTAATCATCTATCACTAAAACTAGGCTAAATACTATGAAATTAAATCTGCTGAAACATAAACCAAAAAACTAATATTGAGATGCAAGTAATACAAGACATTCTAAGAAAAATGTTTCATTCTAGCAATATGATATGGCAAGAGCACAAGATTTTTTTAACAGAAAACCAGGTAATTTTAGCTATATTTATGAGGTTTTCCTCCACTTCAACTGACATTTACAGACTTGATCTTTTAAATCCTTGGGGAAAACAATAGCTTTGCAAATAGCTAAGTGTATGTGTTCGTGTTACAGATGATTTATCACTATGAAAACTGTAATTTTTCCTCATCTTAATAAGAATTTTAGTCACACCCAGGATCAGCAGCAGTATCAGTATCTCATTAGTAAGATACCAGACTATTGACAAGAAAGCTCAATAACGATCAACACAGAGGCTATTCCAAGTATTTAAATTACCTTTATTAAGGCCAAAATCTGTTGATCGATTGTTTTTTTGTGTTGTTTTTGTTTATTTTGTTTTGCTTTTTTTTGTTGTTGTTGATGTTGTTGGGTTTTATTAGCAGTTTGATCAGTCTGCTCCTAAAAACAAGACTGAATTAATTACCTTTAATCATTCGATATTCTTAAATTTAATCCAAACTACATTCTGGAGACAAAAATAGGAATTTTCTTTAAAACTCCTATTTATAAGGGAAGTAATACCACAATTATTAAAAAACTCAGTGAGAGCATCAGTTCAGTGTGATCAGGCACTGACACCTAGTGAATACTTGCAGATGAGAAATCCTGTTGCTTACCTTCTCATTGCCCATGCAGGACAAATGTTACCAACATATCCATGCTGACATGTTTAACATTTGGACTATGTTTCCCTTCTTCTAATTAGAAAGACAATAGAATGCTCAGTATTTCTTGTACACAAGCATGACAACACACGTACAGGATGCATTATCTGACCTGTTTGAAAAATATATATGTCCCTGTATATAATTCACCATGTCACTTTGGTTTTCATCCATGACAGTCTAGTGACTAGTGCACAGTGTGTCAATGAGAGCAGCCACACACAGCTTCTTAGAGACAAGATGTATTTTGCAATCCTGTCTCCACACAGGGGAGTCAGCTGGCTCCACACACAGCACAATTGTTCTGTTTCCATTATGTAACAGATGGTGATGGAGATGATCTGAAAAGCCCTTAAACATGAAGAGCACATGCTGTGGAACAGTGGAGACTGCAACCAGAGGATTTATAGCTGCGAACAATCTGGGGTCAGTGATTATGTCATCGCATTGTCACTCCTCCTAATGCATCTCAACAGAGACGCAGAAGCTAGCTGTTTGACCTATTCATCCAGCTTCACACAGAATCACCAGCTCCACGTTCTTGCTATATACACAATGGAAAATACTTGACATGGCAACTCACAACTATTCTTACTCTTTCATTGCATTTAAGGGATCCTTTCTCCTAAACTTTGCACAATGCTCAAACATTAAGCTCAAGCTAGCAACTATCTTTTCCTCTTGAATTTTCAGGGAGCACTGGACAAATTATTCAGTGAAAAACAGCACTCTGTAGGATTACAAGCAAAATCAGAAACACAAATATCAAAATAAACCTTCAAGATCTTAAAACTGGGTTGAGGTTGTGTTGGGAGGTAGAAGAGGAGGTACACAATGCACTGCCAGATTCTATCAGACACTGTAAATCTCTGAAGATTCATGTTAAAAATTCCAATTTCATATACCAGCTTGAATTCTCAAACATAAAGAGGCCCCAAATCACATGCAGCATTCTTAACGATACATTACTGCAGGCTATAAGCTTTTTTACAGCATAAGCACTGAACTGATTTGAAAGTTGTTTTCATGAGAAGGATGACTACTACATACACCTACCAAGTTCAATCCACCTCCTAGAAAGCCACTATGGGAGGAAGCTCTGTGGAGAAAAAATAAAATTAATCATTTCAGGGCTTCTAGATTCACATAAAAAACTGATACTGGTGCACACTTCAGTGTTTTCAGGGTATTCATGCCTGGGTATGGACATGAAGCTCAATTTCTCTCTCATGCATCTGTAATTTATTTTGTCACAACTATGACATACACAGGTTATAACATTAGTGAAAAGTCCTTACAAATAGGTACTTGGATGAAGTTATTACCTAAATACTAAGTTGCCCTACTTGTATACAATACTTCTCCAGCAGACTTGCATGATTTTGCCAGAGTAGCTTCAGTTGCAGAGAACAATAAGGGTTTTTTTTCATTTTCATGACTCTGTAACAATCCTGTGTGTGTGTACGGTGACAGTGGCAGGGGGAGACAGAGGGTCTCCCAGCCCTAGACCCATGAAAGTCAGCAGGCCACTGGCAGCAGACTTTACTTTCCAAATTAATTTTTAATGCACCTCTAAATTGCTTTTCAGATGTCATTAAGATTTCTTTCTTACTTGTACTATTCAGAGCCTTTTACAACATAAATAGTAGCTGCCTAGTTAACCTATGCTGTTGGTTTCAGTAACTACATCCTTCCCCCTTTCTTTTTTACCAGTTACAAAAAGGAAAAAAGAAAAAACCCAACAAACTAACAGGGGGTACGTGGAGGCAACTTCACAAATCTGAATTGGCTTCTTTTTTGGAAGGAGTTCTCTACAAGAAAAATAACACAGAAAATCTATCTAATTTAGAAAAAGTTACCCATGCCCTAAGCATAGTTACTCTATCGAGGCTTCTGTAACAATTTGGCTCGTGATACATCCTAAACATCCCATACCACCCATCTGTTCATCTGAGAAGATGGGAGAGGGACATACACAAAACTACGTCAGATTATTGCCACTGTTAATGACTTTTCATTTCTTAATCAGGTCCAGTGCTTTGAGAATCTTTACATAAAATGTGTCAATCCTTCGCAAAACTAACTATTTTATGAGTGCATTTTGGAAACAAGTATAAGCCAAAGAAAACACTAGCAGAAGCCAACACAAATCATGACCAACTTTAACTCTCATTACTTTTCATATGCATATACAAAGTTCACAAATCTATACACATACAAGTTTATATGCATAGACAACAATGGCCTGTTTGTAAAGGCTGCAACTGGAAGATGTTTTCCATGCTGTTGCTACAGTAAGCCTTTACAATTTTTCTACTGCCTCTTATACTGTCAGAAATTAGAACTAATAACTGTATCCTTGTCAAATAGGAGCTTACCTTTATATCCAATCTTACAGACAAAACACAGATTATTAATGAGAGAGACAGGAGGGTGGGACAGCAGGGTGCCAGATCAGCTTTCGTCAATCAATATTTCTTGTGTAAAAAAAAAAAAGAAAATCTATACCCCCTCAAACCATGTACAGTATTCTGCTTTGCAGATCAAAAATCCTTGTTGCCATGGGAACTGCAAAAAAAGCCAGTCATGACATAGCAAGGCTGCAAGAGAAACATGTCTGCTGGGAAATTACCAGGAGTCCAGGTTTTAATATAAAAAATGCTTGGGTATTTTCAACCAGAAAACAAGACATTCCACCAAATCCTACTTCCGACCTTTCCTTCCACAAATATTTTGCAAATTTTCATCAAAACCTGCTCATGTATATACATATATTTAATACAAATTAAGGTTAAAAAAAATAATACCAGTTTTTAAGATGTACAATACACAAAGCAAGAATGCCAATTTCTGAATGTGTCTTTTTTAGATATTCTTGGTACAAAGTGCACACTAATGATTTACATTGCTCTGTCCATCTACACATAGGATAATAAACAGATCTTTCAAAAAACCCACAAACAATAAAGCACTCAATGAGAAGCACACACAAAAAATAGTGCAAAAGACAAGACTGTACAAAGCAAGATTTAAAGGCAATTGTTTAAAACAATATTTCAAGGTTAGTTATACATGCAATTTGCCCTTTGCAACTGTGTACTCACCAGGTAAGAAAAATTAATGTTTGATGATTAAAACAGACTATCATGCCTTTTGAGAAGGCTGCTGGCACTTCAAAGCAAAGCAAAAAATCAGTGTCAAACCTAGAGTCACACAATACCCACTTGAACACAAACAGTTCCCAGATGTGTGAATAAAAAAAAACCCCACTAACCAAAAGATCCATGTAATAACTTAGGATTCATACTCTCAAATATATGCTTTTCAGCACCCCATCATAATCTTATAGAAGTACTAGATTTATTTTCCTGTCATGTATATTATATAATAATATCTCAAGAATACCACATGAAAAGTACTACATAGATGTGGTGTTAAAATGATATGACCTCTTGGCCATATGCTGATTTGTAACTCGACAGTGAAGTTGGGAAAAACCCTGGAGAAAACAGTTTTGCAAAACAGTATCTGCAAAAATTGCTTTTGCTCATCAAAATACACATTTTGCAGTCTCAATACATATTTTAATTTTTTCATTTGACATTACAACTACTTAAGTATCATATTACAACAAGCTACTTAAAAAAGAAACAGTGGAAAGTAAGTACAAATTTTATCTGTGGCTTGGTTCATGGTTTCGGATGGCTCTGCAGAACAGTTAATTAGGAACCACTATTTTTTATCTGTTCTTATATACATTATTTTTTCTCTGTTCTAACAACACTTGCTTATCAGACAACACATTGCACAGAACATAGTAACACCAAGACCAATTAGTTTTGATTAACTCTTCATTTGACTCTCCTCCCTGGAGAGCAGATGAGGGCAGCTACCTAAGAGCGAGCCATGCCCACTCTCCTTTTGGACAGAACTGAACAGGTCTTGTGAAATGCTTGGACAAATCACCAAATAACTGAGAATATTCAGAGTAATGAAAGGCACTTCCAGTGGAGAGAGTACTCATCTGGAAAATTGAACAGGCTTTTTTTTTTTACCTGTCAGAGCCATACAGCTAACAGGATAATGGAGATGTGTGTAGTACCTGGATCTTTATTACAGCTTCATTGCAAATATTTTTTTTTAATTGAGCTCAAGTACTGAAGCAATTTACAACAAAAAAAGTGAAAGAATTAAGTGTGCAATACTTCTATGGGGAAAAATAAATCTATATGTATAGTACTGTGGCATAATTAATTTGACAAGTTTGCAGAACTAGCAAAAACACAAGTGTCTTTTCCTTAGATGTGACTGGTGAGGAAGAAGGACCATGAAGTAAGAAAGGAACTAATAGAATACAATGAAGTATATTACAAATAATAAAAAGCAAGAAAATATTTGATCTTCTAGATAATTTTGTCAGCATACATATCAGACCTTCACTTTACGCTACACCTATTTGATGTGTCATTATTTCAGTAAAATGGATACTCTGCATTTCTCGATTCACAGGAACATTAGGCATATGCCTTTGCTGCCAGGGATGACCAACTCTCCTTTTCCCCTGGCTCACTGTTTCTCTAAACTAGTCACCATCAACCACTTGTAGAAGATTTCCCTACTTATATTTATTTAGCTGTTTAGAAAAGAAACCAAACCACAGTTCAGCTCCGTACACCCCTCTCTCCACTTTGAAAAAACAAATTGATGTATTACATCAGTGCTGTAACATCCATCTGTGGTTAATGCAAGCTGCTACTCCTACTGCTGTACTGTCAGTGTGACAAATACCAAACCAAGCTGTATTCTGATCCGTAGCCTCTCTACAAGGCCATTTGTTTCTCAAGTACAACAATTTACAGTAGCAGGTGCATGTTGCACAACACAGTTACACCCACCTGCCGTCGCTTCCCAGTTACTCCACTATCCCCGAGGATGGCTGTGGATAGAGCAGCTATGCCGGCTGCCCTCACACCGTCCAGCCACCACCCCGCACAGGGCAGCGGAGCCGCTTCCACCGAGGGGCCCTGAGCCGCTCAGCAGAGCTGGGAGCGAAGGTGCTAAAGCCCCTGCAGAGCCTGGGGACAGCTAAAACCCACAGAGCCCTGACGGTGCCACAGGCCACCCTGCCCTGTGCGCCTCAGGTGTGTGAAACCCAGGAAGGGCAATTTTACAGACGAGGACCCAGTAAATCGTCAATCAGCAGACACCTGCTCTCTCTAGGCAACTTACAAACTCGCACACCAGCGGAGTTCGGTCTCTCCCTCACAAAGACACCCGAGCTCCCGGGCTCGTCAGGGACGCACCTCTGCGGTTACACACCCCTCGCGCGTTTACAGGTCTCACCTGAAAAAACCGGCACCTCAGGTAATCCTGCCGCCCCCTGGGATGACGGGCCCCTCGCCGGCCGCTA
>NW_009952974.1:9883561-9889175 GCF_000747805.2 Chaetura pelagica | reverse complement strand
AAGGGCCGGTCTGTGCCGCTCCCCGCAGCCCGGGCTCCCTCCCCGAGTCAGGAAGGGCCGCACGGAGCGCTGGCTGCGGCTCCATCAACCGCAGGAGCGAGCGGGCTGCGGGGCTGCTCGGCCGCTCCTTCCTCCCGCGTCCAGAGCCGCGGGAGGCGAGCGAGGAGGGAGCGGGGATCCTGCTGCAACCCAGGGGGTAACGTGCAGGTGATTGCTGGAGTGAACAAACCTGTGCCTAATTGGGTCCCGGTGCGTTAGCAGGTGTTTTCAGTAAATCTACAGCCAGCCATCGGACTTTGGTCCCTAAATAACAGAGTTTCAGATTCTCTCCTGTCTTCCTTTCATGCTCCCACCCTGAACACCGCTTTTCCATAAGCAGAGGTAAGAAAACCTAGTTGCACCACTGCAGTCTAATAGCTTGCTGCATTAGTACAGCAAAACTCTTTTGGAGTAAACAATCTCGACAATCAGTGACTGAAAACTGGAGAAGGAGAAATGAAGGGCACCACCATTTGGAAGTGTTTCTCCAGGTCTGGGGTCTACACCCGAAACTAGGACTTGCACATCACATGTATGATGGGGTACATCTGTTTCTTCTGATACACTACAGAGATACACATCTGCATATCTGTGTTAGAGTTTTGTGTATGTTTTGCTTATTTTTTAAAATTTGTTCAGTGTATCCTATTTCAAGGCTTTATTTACAACAGGAAAAAAATAATTTTTAGAAATAGCACTCGATAGCAATGACTTTGATCACTGCTACCTAAAAATTTGGCTTTACTGCTTTCAGTGTCGTAAATGCTATTTTATTCAGAACCAATTTTAGCATGTTTTACAAGATCAGAGATTACTTTGCAATAACGTAAATGAACTATCATTTTAATGCATTGAGAAGATAGTCAGAAGACTGACACAATACAAATTTACATTATATTACCCCAAATTCAAATTTCTTCTCCGTTCCATTGCCACCAGTCTTGCAGTGCCTGTTCTATGCCTACCTCCCATATTCTGGCATCAGCCCTTCCATGAGCACCACTCAACGTATGTGCCAGCTCTTTGGCAGTGAAAAGTATTGTCTATAGCTTCACTACAGAAGTTTAAAGTGTAAATTTTTCACATTATAATTGCATTCAGCACCCCCAAGATTTTAGAAAATATATATATTTTATGCTTTACCAAAACTTCCAGCAAAGATTCTGCTGATTTCTACCCCTCATGTCTTAAGCAAAATAATATACCATAAATATTTTACAAATTGCGTAGTAAACAAGATGTTTCTTATAACAAAAGGATAATTCTTCACTTCAAATGTAAAATATAATTGAAACTATACATACTGGTTTGCAGCCTTGATAGCTAGATAGTTTCTTTAACAGTCTGCTTTTCTAGTTGTCTCAGAATACCTGACATGAAAAAGAGGCTTAAGCATCATGTACACAAACTTTATCCTCCAATAGAATAGTTTTAAATAGGATTAGTAACTGGAAGAATGTAAGTGCAAATCATATTAAAAATCTTTCTGAAACCATATGGCTTCATTTTTTTTTTACTTTTTTGCAAATCTAATACTATAATGAGTTTTAATCACTTGTCCTTATTTCTAACCCTTTATATATTCATATTTTGTTTTCATAGCACCTCTTGATAGCCAATAGTGATGAAAACAAAGACAGAACAATTAAATACAATAAAAAATGAAGTCTTTATTCTTTTGGCTCAACTGTAATGTGGTTTACTGTTCTTTATGGTAATAGCATTTTCCTGCATGCAGTTCACCGACACACAAGTCAATAGTTTTGTAAAAGGAGGATTCAACATCAAAATTTTGCTTGTGTAAGAAACACAAAAAATGTCCTGATGTGATCAATTATACAAGTTTTCGATTTAATTCCTGTGGAAAAAAATCAACAAACCCAAAAAAAAAACAAACAAAAAAACCAAAAACCATTGTGGATCCCATATTATATTTAGAACAGTTCTAGTGCAGCATGAATCAACAAGAATAAGAATAGTCTATGTAAACAAACACTGGTCAAGATTTCATGAATAAAAATACTACTTTGAAACTTCTGATGCAGGCAGTGCTAGAGTTTTAAACAAATCTTCCCCACCACATTTCAATTACAAGTTATATCTATTTGGAAGCAAGTGCATTTTGGACTCAGTTTGAAACTTATTTCACATTAGAATATGTGCAAAAATACAGTACTAATAAAAAAGCAGAAACCTAAAGCTACCCCATTCTTTCCTTTGTATCTTCTTTTGTGAAATTCTTGAATTAAAAAGTGCTATGGATAGAAAGTAACAAAAGTGACAGTGACATCAACCTGAAGATAATTCTCATTTCTTATTTTATGTACAAAATGCTGAAAAATAAAATAAAATGGTATTTTTTTACAATATTTATATTTTCTTAGAAAATTCTATCTATTTTTCAACAGATTAAGCAGTTTGCAACATACCCTGTACAGTCTGACTATACACCGTACAGTAGTCACTTAAAATGGTAAAATGCAAAGCAAGAAGCTCTTAAAATAGCTGCAAACTATTGCTTGATGTCATGAAAGAATGATGACCAATTGAACAACTTGTTTCACTTAACCACTGAGATATGGCTTCCCATATTAGACTTTTAACAGTGGAAGGAGGAAAATTACAGCAGCAAAGGCCAGAGAAACATGCATCAGTGATAGCTTCCAAACTATCTATAATGGTACAGAATACTTCATCTTAAGCTGTTGAAAGCTTGCAAACTACACTTATTGTGGTACATATTTGATGCAATAAATATTGTGCACAGGTCATTATTTGTTTGCTCAAACATGCACCACAGATAAAATAACTATTTACATAGACAGTACTTTTTTAATCAACACATACAATGTCAACCTTGCTGAGAGCAGAAGATGGCTAAACAATACTGCAGGGTGAAGCAGAACAACTTCATAATCCTTAAGTTTTGCGGGTTTTTGATAAATTCAGTTTCTGAAGTTCAGGTAAGCTCTTTTCTACAGAAGAATATTTAAGCATGGACTTTATGTCCCTCAGTAATCATTTTTTGTATGCAGAGTTTGTTTAACTACAGTTAAATGACTTACGAAAAAATAAAACATCTGTTCTATTATTGTAGACTCTATGGGACTTTACAGGCACATTAAGATTTGTCTGGATGAGATACTAGATGGATACTGTTATTAAGCACCTCAAAATATAGAGCCACCCTGAAACATGGAAGTAGTCAGACTCTGCTGCTTTGTGCGACGTCATGTTTCTCCATGCATGAACTACAAGTGCAGCATGCCTTCATGCACATCACTTCTGTCTGTACATTAGAGAGAATCCGAGAGTAGAACACCAGGTTCTCATACCCCCTTCCCCAACATAAAACCCATTTACAAAAATAGTCACATATAATAGTAAACAACCTGTGAATTAAAAAATGATACGTTCACCAACACTGATTTTTGTAAAAATATGGCAGATGTGACTGTTGAAATGCAAACAGTGGATACAATTTTTGTACTGTGTGTTTCATGTTAAACACAGAGATTCATAGGTTTGCACCTTTTTTTAAACTGGTCCCTACAGTCTGATTGGCCATTTTATCTTCTCTTCAGCAGTGTCAGCTGGTATTAAAAACAACAACCTCCTGTCAAGATGTTACCCTGTTTTACAGAGTTGCAGTTTGATGACGAGGGGTCACTGTCTTGTTATAGGCACTGACCTTTTAGATATATATATTTATATATATATATTTATATACGTAAAAACTGTCAGTTTGGCATGTACCTCCTACAGGAGTCCTGTTGACACAAATACATACTTTCTCAGGCTGTAAACAGTTTATAACAAACAGAATTCTGTGTTACTTTTTACTTTCCCTGCTGTCTTTACCTTTATCTTCTTTTTCTGATTTGTCTTTTTCATATTTATCCTTGTCTGGCTTTGTTACACTATCATAGGATGGTGGAGAGGTTGTGGATGGGGTCATATCTGTTTTTTCTGGAGTAGAGTTCTCATTTAGTTTATCCATAATCATATCTTCTTTCATGGGCAGATCATCCTCCTCCTTACCTTTATCCTGATTAAATATACATGAAACCTTTTTGACTTTTTGCCTTAAAAGGTGACGTCTATAAGCCCGTTGAATAATGACAGCAGATACTTCCTCCTGTTTCCGTTTTAATGTAGTTGTGATTGGTTCATAGGACACTTTTGAAGGATTGGCTGCCATAAACCGATCTTCCATCTGTATTCTCAGGGCATCCATCTCCCCACTTTCCCCCAAAACACGCTTTGTGAAAGCAAACAGGATGTCTAAGCAGTGAATTCTGTCACCACTTACCATGGGCAGGTCCATTGCAATAAGCTGGACTTTGTTTGGTTTTGCTATAAGAAGAGGAGGATCTAATGAAGCTGCAAAGTCTGAGAGCTTACTGAACTCTATGAATTGTGTTGCATCAGGATCAAACTTCTCCCAAACTTCATAGAACATCTCAAAGTCATCCTCACTCAAGGGTTCAGCACTTTCTTCAGTAGCAACACTGAAGTTCTCCAAAATGACAGCAATGTACATGTTCACCACTACCAAAAACGATATGATAATGTAGCTGACAAAGAAGAAAATCCCAACGGAAGGGTTTCCACAGTCACCTTTCACAGAACTCCCTGGATGATCTTTATGGGGGTCACAGTCTGGCTCCCCACTGTTAAGAATTGGGGCCAGCAAACCATCCCAGCCAGCAGATGTGGTAATTTGAAAAAGGCAGATCATGCTGTTGCCAAAGGTTTCAAAGTTGAACATGTCATCAATTCCAACTTCCCTCTTAACATAGGCAAAGTTGGACATGCCAAATATCGCATAGATAAACATGACCAGGAAGAGCAGCAGACCAATGTTGAACAAAGCAGGAAGAGACATCATGAGAGCAAAAAGCAGAGTGCGGATCCCCTTAGCGCCCTTAATGAGACGCAGGATTCGACCGATTCTGGCAAGTCGGATGACTCTGAAGAGTGTGGGGGATACAAAATATTTCTCAATCATCTCTGCTAAGAACATACCTGTTGAAAAAAACGTTAAATTAGTAAAGAATATGATGACATTCAAAAGCCACTGCTAAAGACATCCTACAAACGTTTTACAATTTTAAAAAGAATAGGATATTTGAACAGACTTTAGAAATCAGCCATTTAGTTGCCTTTACAAAACCTTTATGGTTTAGTTTATCCATAAATCCCAATAAAAATTCAAAATCATTTGTAGAATTATGAAAAACTGCATCAATGACATTTCCAAGTATTAATTGTATGACTACCTATGCAAACAGACACACAAATAAACTACAAACTGATAACTAGTGCATGCATGCACACTAGCAAATGCTTAGACCAGAAGCATGGCTTTCCATTTAATGGTAAGAAAACTAATCTCAGTTAATCTGAAGAAAGGTCATATTTACACTAGTATTAAAATGCCATGTAATCAAGGTAAAGTATTCAAAGGAAAAAGGTATGTTTGGAAGAGAACCGCACCTTCTTAATCATGCATGAAACAACATGACCATGAGTTTAGAATTAATGACACAGCAGTTCCAAACATAAACAAACT
>NW_009952974.1:9862355-9883515 GCF_000747805.2 Chaetura pelagica | reverse complement strand
TGTGTCTCAAAGCAGAAACATAACTACATCCTGTTTCCATACAAAAATGGCAAAATTTATTTGCATATAAAGGCATTCGGAGAAGTTAAGTGACGTAACTTTTGCTCAAGCTTTTTCAGGTTTTCAGTCCTAGCTAGCACAAAGACTAATGGAGCCATGTACGTGTTACTACGTCTACTTCAGCCCTGCTCCTCCAATCGCTCGCTCTAGCTCAGGCATAAAACCATAAACTGAGATTTTACCCTGCTATCTGGGATGCTTGCATGCTACCTGAACAGTAGTCCCACGTGGATTTTGGCCTTGGATTTTGGATTGCTGGTCTCTCTTCCTGCAGCTGCCACTGTTAGTTTATATCAAAACTGCCTTTCATGTAGGGGTTTATTGTTATGCTGAGACATTTCTACTGAATTCAGAATAAAGTTCTGATTTCCACTAATAGAAAAGTGAATGTGTATGAAACCTATTGCTAAAACATTTCCTACCATACTGTTCAGTTCTTTTATGGATAGTAAGAAATCAGAAGAAAGAAAAATTATCAGACGTTCCAGGGACAATGCTGAACCAAAATACAAGTATGTGCCAAATAATTATGTGTCAACATTTTTTTAGTTTACACAGAATTAGCCATTTCATAAAAATGAATTGTTCTTACCTACTATGGAGAGAATCACAACCACAAAATCAAAAATGTTCCAGCCTATAGTGAAGTAGTAATGGCGAAGCGAAATCAATTTCAGGACACATTCTCCAGTGAAAAGTACAATGAACACCAGGTTAATCCAATATAAAATGTTTTCCATGTCTTCACTCTGATCATCTGTTTCTACCATCATTGTGACCATGTTAAGGCAGATAAGTATCATAATACTGATATCAAATGCTTGTTTTGTTACAAAATCAAAGACCATGCCTTGGAATTTGTTCTGGGGGGAGAAAAATAAGATTCATTATGATATGCATTGGATAAAATTTCTTTTTTGAAATCGCTACAAATTACTTAAATCTAGTATGAAGGGGATTTGCTGTCTTGCATGAAGTGTTCTGTTTGTATGAATTTTCCAGTTAATACACATAAACACAAATTAAATAGAAATGCAACTACTGTGTTTATGAGCAATAAAGCAATAATTTCAAAAGATGCATGGAGCATTTTTTTTCAAGTTTCAAAGGAGACTTTGCCACCCTCAGCCAGTTCTCTGTAAGCTTTCGAGAGACAAACTACTTACTGAATATTTAGCTTGGGAAAGTTTTTTAAAAGTGGGGGTATTTAAACAGGCCGAGAGTTACTAGTACTTTGTTTGCCAGAAATTTAAAAAGTTTTCAAGCACAGAGTTCAGTGTTCTTCAGGCTCTTTCAATAATCTTTAAAACAATAACTTTCATTTTTCAGCTATAGATAATTTACTGATGCAGGTTTCACACTGCAAAGCTAGAATCACTCTCTGCTCAGCCAAACCTAGCTGGGTAGGTGGTACAGGAACCCTGCTCATTATTTGGATTGTGCAACAGGAATGTGAGGGGTAAAGGACTTTTTTTTCAGCCAATTATTCTGTAACTTGCCCTGTACTTCAATTTCAGAGTTTTCCTTGATGATTGAAAAAGCCTGTATCCTAAGGCTTTAATGTATTTTGACAAATACACGGCCGCATTTAATCATTCTAGTCAAATCAGTGTTTTGAAAGAAAAGCCTCAGGAAATGTCGTTGCCATCAGCAGAGGTAAAATGATGGAGGAAAAAAGGAAAGGGAAAAGTCCTCCATGTTCAGACTACAAAAGAGAAGAAAATTTATTTCAGATGAATAAGGCTTTTCTTGTATCACTTGTTATGACTTGTTCGCAACTTAATCAGCCTAAGGCCTCATTGAAACAATCAAATTGTTAAATAAATGTAAAAATAACCAAAAATATTTTTATTCTTACAGCTGGCCGAGGTATAGGCTTTTGTGGTTTCTTTGAACCTAATTTTTTCATTGCATTATAGTATTTCTTCTGTTCTTCTGTCATAAAGATGTCTTGACCTCCAAAGTAAACAAAAGAGACAAAAACTGGTTACAATCATGTATCTCTATTGATTACTTAGAAACAAAGATAGTGCATAGAAAACTTTTTCACATTCTCATCTGTGGGAAAAGTTAGGACAGACATAAAAATCCCCTTTTATCATGATTATCAGTATTTTAGTATCAGAAGAATTTGTTTACATATTCTGCTTGATGTTTAGGATGGTTTTTTGAGAACTTTCATTGTTTGTGGTATACCTCTGCTTCTCACTGGGAAGAGGGGAGGTACAGAGGAGGGGAGCCTTTAGGAAGGAGAGGTTATTTTTCTTTGTTCTACTAAATCCCATTAGTTATTACAGAGACACAAGCCGATAAAATATTCCAGTCCTCTTCTTTTGTTTTTCCTTTAGAGTAAATTTTGGCAAAATTTCAGAACTGACATGTATGATACCAAAGGAGAATTAGAAGGTATCTAGCAGTCATATCTCACAACCTCTTCCCCCTCCACTGGGGCAAGACGTGAAGCAGGAGATCCTGGAACTACTATGTGAATGAGTAGGAAAAAACCAAATTTCTCTCCATCTCAACCTGTTTCAGCACATGTATCCAATAGCACTTCCACCATTCCAATAATGCTTTGTGCAGCCAGATAATTTAGTTACGTTCTGTAGCTGAAACACTGATAACTTTTGAGGCAGTGTTGGCAAAATAAAAAGACCAAAAAGAGTACAAATAAAGACAATGCAATGTTTATTATTAGAATTCTGATATCTACACTGCTGAGCTCTAAAATTTGAAGGTTGTATAGCTAGGAGTTTTTATAGCTACACTTAGGTATTTCAGTGGGTAGCCTTTTTATGAGTTACTTGCGACTCCAGCCTCAAACCCACATCTTACAAAGATGACATTGGGTATTTAATGGGCAGACATATCGTGTCATTTGTCCCTCAAACCCTCAAGTTAAACTGTAATCTTTAATAATTTAATATACTTATTATGCAGAGCACATGTTAATATATACTAAAAAAAAATATTTTATGAACAAAGATATTGTGTGTGCACCAAAAATAAACATTTCTTTAGTTTTATTTTCAGACTAATGACGAAGTACTTATCTTCTTTTTCTGCTGGTTGAAATTGTCTATGATGACACCAATGAAAAGGTTCAAGGTAAAGAATGATCCAAAGATTATAAAGATGACAAAATAAAGATACATGTACAGGTTATCTTCATACTTAGGCTGATCCAAAACCTACAAAAGGCATAGAAACTCTTAGTTTAATTGTGAAGACAGAATCAAATATTTGCTGGACAGCTCTGTCACTGTGATCTTTGATCCTTATGGTAAGTTCCCACATACCCCTCCCACTGATCTTCACTTTACGTAGTTACATTCTTAGAAAAGAACTTCGCTGTCAAACTTGATACTTCACTTAAAAAAAATTAAACTGGCCTGTATGAGTGTAGAACAGATACTGAGACCCCAACTGGTTTAATAGTAACATCTATCTGAATCTTGTTGTCTATAGACAACAAGAAACACTAGCTTGTGAAGCTGCAGACTTTTCTGTGTATCTGATGGAAGGCTCCTGAGGTGGACTTGTGGAGCTTTTACTGCTACGGGCTCTTAGGAAACTGCCTTAGATTATGGAAGAGAGAGGTATTCAAGCCATGTTTAGAGTAAGCATTATTTCCTTGCTACAGCTATACACATTGACTATACTATAACAGGCCGTCTGCTGTGAGTGTAGCTTACCAAAAAAGCTGGAGCTTTACCAGTATAGTTTATTCAGTTGTCTACTCAGAACTAGAGGATAACTTGGATCAAGTCGGCAAGGGGAAGGCAAAAGAGTACCAAAATGCACAGGCTGAGTTAAGAATAGGAACTAACTGTGCTCTGAAGAGAGAGCCAGGCAGCTTGCAGAGCACAGGGAATGCCTGAACTTCAAAAAAAGATCAGTGTTACGAAAAATAATCTCAAGGCTGTGTATCAGTACCTGTTTCCAAATCCAAATAATGTCTTAATGCACATAATGAGAAAAGGAAAAGGCATGCCATGGCAGTAGTTAAGTCTGCTGTGGAATTAAGGATTTTTGGTTCGACTGCACTGTAGAAAACATGAAAAGCTTCAGGACTGTTCCTCTGCTACCTTTGTCTCTTGTATTTTTCCTATGGCTTCTATTTTCTTTAAGAAAAAATCTATAGCAACTCCTTGTTCTCTCATTCTTACTGTTGTTTCTGAAAGATGATAAAATTACATTCTTAAACCTTGGAGCTCATACAGTAAAAAAATGGAGTCAAGGGACTATACTTACATTACGAGAATCCACAGCTGCATACATTATATCCATCCATCCTTTAAATGTAGCCTATAAACAGAACACTGGGGTTTATGTCATGCTTTTTCTGGAAAATGTTTTTTTAGAAGCACTGTTTAAGAGCTGAAGCCTAAGTGTCTTTAGGGCTCATCATAAACACTTGCACAGTGCAACGTTAATAGGTAACTTGCCTTCTATCATATGATTTATTCATATAGAAGAATTGCAAGCAACTTTTAATATCTGACTATAGGGGAGACAGTATCTATTAAGGACTTTTCACAATTATGAGTAATAGCTGGTACAAAACTTATTCTTTATGTATGAGCAAAGTAGGTGTTCTTGAAACAGATTCAGTGGAGCTAAGGTGAATTAGGTTTGAACTGTGGATTTTTTTCCCAGAGTCAGCGTAGTTTCTACACTTTGTATTATTTCTTTAGAGTCATGGATTTATCCTACACTTTATAATTCCAAACCAAGATGTGAGAGACAGAATTTCTATATGAAAGCAACAATGAAAAACTACTTTTTTACTGTTACAAGTAAGTAATAGAGATACTGAAAGAGAAATAGAAATTAAGAAGTGATGACTTACCACTTGAAGTAGAGAAAGATAACCAAGGCCTACATTATCAAAGTTAACCTTCACATTCTTCCATCGGGCAGTTTCATTGTTTTTTATGAGCTGCTCACATTGGCTATAATTGTTGATTTGGCTGATATCAAATCTCTCATCAGTTGTAGTGTTAACACAGTAGTAAAACTTTCCAGCAAACAGATTTACTCCCATGATACTGAAGATCAGCCAGAATATAAGGCAAACAAGAAGAACATTCATAATGGATGGGATTGCTCCTAAGAGGGCATTCACAACCACCTAGAGTACAAATGAAAGCAAAGAAAGACTGTGTAAGTACACAGGCACAGTACCTTACAAATGAAGAACACACAGTATCTCACAAACGCTTCATCAGCCTTTCTTAAATTTCTTAAATTTAAATAACATTTTTAATTCTAATATCACTTGTTAAACTGTTGAGAGCAACAAGAAAAGCAGTATAGAGTAAAGATAAAAGGTCAACATAATTAGAAGGAAAAGCATACAAACAGTAGTGAATTGTAGCTTTAAAGAATGAGAAAAAGATCGGGTAAAACCAACTAAAAAAAAACAAACAGAAAAATCAGCCTTTATTTTTTTTTAGAGCATTTACTTAATATGTGTCTGCAAAACCATTTCCATAATTTTGCTATTGACTGCATAAAAAAAAAACAAACACTTTTTTCTATTACATGTTTACTGGATAAGCAGTCAGAATCAATATTACTGAGAAAATTTTTAATTGAAAGTAATTTTAAGACCTCTTTTAAATAAATGAAAACTCAAGGATATATATACATGTTCGCTTGGATTGTTATATATAAAATCAGAAAAAGAAGTATGTTCAAATCAGGAAAACAGCTGAGTATCTGAACACAAAAAAGCTGGAAGTGTTCAGGTGAGTGGCAAATAAGATATGAAGAAGGAAAAGACTTGATTTAAATCCCAAATTAAGTTTTGGAAAAATCAGACATCAGGACAGAAAAATATGAAAATTAGTTCATGTATGATGATGAAAGATGATTAAAAACATGCCAGAATAAAAACAAAATAAAAAAGAAAACAAAATTAGGGAGAAAGTAGGTCCATTACGAATGAGAATGAGGTATTTAGTGATGAAATTGAGAACTGCTAAATTAACTAGTTAACTCCTATTTTAAATCTGTTTGTAAGTCTAACTATATAAAATTTAATAACTATGGAGCATCATTAACTATTTTGCCAAAAATTACTGAATCAGATCCTTAGAACCTAATAAAGATTTTGTTTTCAAAGTGCAGGACATCAGGTATTATGTAGATCAGATTTTTTAATAATTCCTTCAGTTTGTATTATGTAGGTACTACAACAGATCCTCTAGCACACAATGCAGTTTGTTTCTATTTAAAATACAAACTAATAGTTCAAGCCTGTAAAATATTTTGGCATTGCATTTATATATACAATTAATAGGCTCCATAGAATCAATAACTTGTAACATTAGTCATCTAGGTAGATCACCTTTCATTTGCTGCAATTTTATGGAAAAGATTAGAGTAGGTGATTAACCACCACCACACATATCATATAGGAGACTTTGGCTGAAGGAAAGAAGTACTACTTGTTTTACTTTCAGGGCTCCATTCCTGTCAAAACAATACCTCTTTGGGTGATAAATTTGACAATATAAGAGATCCTATAGGACTTCAATGAAATTGTTACATTACATTTAGAAGCTGGAGTAAATGAGGTTTCTTTCAATTTAAATTACTTTATGACTCTAAAAAAGCACAGAATGGTGGACGAAGTCAAAAGCTTCCATGCTTTTTTTTGCCACATATTTTAAATCACATGTTGTAATGAGTGTTTATTTCTAATGAGGAAATAAAATTTTAAAATTCAGAATAGAATAACAGAATTATAGAATCACAGAATAATAGAATGTCTTGGGTTGGAAGGGACCTCTAAAGGTCATCTAGTTCAACTCCGCTACAATAAGCAGTCACAGCTCACACTAGAACAGATTGCTCAGAGCCCCATCAAGCCTGACCTTCAGTGTCTCCAGGGATGAGGTCCCCACCACCTCTCTAGGCAGCCCGTTCCAGTGATCCACCACCCTCATATTAAAGAACTTTTTCCTAACCTCCAGCCTAAATCTACCCTTCTCTAGCTTGAAACCATTACCCCTTGTCCTATCATTAGGTGCCCTAGTGAACAGGTCTTCCCCAGCCTTCTTCTAGGCTCCTTTCAGGTATTGCAAGGTCACTATAAGGTCCCCCCAAAGTCTACTCTTCTTCAGGATGAAGAACCCCACCTCTCAAACCTGCCTTCATGAGAGGTGCTCCAGCCCTCTGATCATTTTCCTTGCCCTCCTCTGGACATGCTCCAACAGGTCCACATCTTTCTTGTGTTGGGGGCTCCAGAGCTGGATGAGGTTCTTCAGGTGGGGTCTCACAAGGGCAGAGTAGAGGGGCAGAATCACCTCCCTTGATCTGCTGGCCACACTTGTTTTGATGCAGCCCAGGATGCAGTTGGCCTTCTGGGCTGTAATTGCACACTGGTGGCTCATTTCCAGCTTTTGATCCACTAGTATCCCCAGGTCTTTTTCCACAGGGCTGCTCTCTAGCACATCTGCCTCCAGTCTGTATTGATGTCTGTGGTTGCCCCAGTCCAGGTGCAGGACCCTGCACTTGGCCTTGTTGAACCTCATGAGGTTCACCTGGGCCCACTTCCCCAGCTTGTCCAGGTCCCTCTGGATGGCATCCTGTCCCGGCATATTGACCACACCCTTGTCCTATCATTAGGTGCCCTAGTGAACAGGTCTTCCCCAGCCTTCTTCTAGGCTCCTTTCAGGTATTGCAAGGTCACTATAAGGTCCCCCCAAAGTCTACTCTTCTTCAGGATGAAGAACCCCACCTCTCAAACCTGCCTTCATGAGAGGTGCTCCAGCCCTCTGATCATTTTCCTTGCCCTCCTCTGGACATGCTCCAACAGGTCCACATCTTTCTTGTGTTGGGGGCTCCAGAGCTGGATGAGGTTCTTCAGGTGGGGTCTCACAAGGGCAGAGTAGAGGGGCAGAATCACCTCCCTTGATCTGCTGGCCACACTTGTTTTGATGCAGCCCAGGATGCAGTTGGCCTTCTGGGCTGTAATTGCACACTGGTGGCTCATTTCCAGCTTTTGATCCACTAGTATCCCCAGGTCTTTTTCCACAGGGCTGCTCTCTAGCACATCTGCCTCCAGTCTGTATTGATGTCTGTGGTTGCCCCAGTCCAGGTGCAGGACCCTGCACTTGGCCTTGTTGAACCTCATGAGGTTCACCTGGGCCCACTTCCCCAGCTTGTCCAGGTCCCTCTGGATGGCATCCTGTCCCGGCATATTGACCACACCACCCAGCTTGGTGCCATCAGCAAACTTGCTGAGGGTGCTCTCAATGCCTCTGTCAATATTGTTAATGAAGATACTAAACAACAGTGGTCTTAGTATGGACCCCTGAGGGACATTTGTCATCATTTTGAATCTGAACATCAAGTCATTGACCACTATCCTCTTATAGGCCTTATATCTGATATAAACATCCCAACATTTCAAATTTGCTTCAGCAAAGTTCCAGAAATTTGTTGGAGGCGGGAAGTGGCATTTTCTATTTGAATTTCTAACTTTCATAAAAGCCTAATTCTTTTTGTTGAAGTGTCTTACTTTACACACACACAGAGCATCCCATTTTCTTCAGAAGCTCTACAATTGTGCTTTATTTCTAAGTTTCCTAACCAGCTTATATCACAGGGGTGCCAAAGACCAGTGATTGCAGTAGGGTGCTCACACAAGGATCCCTCTCTATTACAGCAATAGGGTTTCAGCTCAGGTGCATCTGCCCATTAGGTCTATGGCAATAAGTCCAAGGCAGAGAGATGGATCCTGAAGGTGTTAAGTCAGATATCTTGTGGCTGGAGCTACAAGTATCTGCCATCTCCAACTGTTGACTTCTGCCCCTAAAATAAACATTTCTAGAGCTTTGGTCTTTGTCCATTTCAGTGCACTAAAGAAGTGACCTAAACTAATCAGGCTGACTTTGCACTGCAATAGACTGAGGAGAGCCCAATTGGATGGCTCAGGGTCTCAGCTGTGGTAACTGATACTGTGATAAGAAACAGCTGGGGAAAGTAACAAATATACCCAACTCCGTCAGCAAAAGTCTTCTGATACATTTTCAGGCTGCTTAGTGTTCTATAGATGATAATCAACATTTTTAAATCAATATGGAAAATAGCAAGCAGCCAATTTAGGCCAGAAATCATAATACCAGCTCCATCTTTGATATTCTAGAAAGTTTTCTTAAATAAAAAACAAGAATTCTAACCTGAAAGAGAGAAGGTATTTTAACACTGCCAATGTACTTATTAATGTAGGATTTAATTACAAAACTTTTAAATTTTGACAGAAATTCCTAATTAATATTTAAAGAACAGATGGTTAAAAGATATTTGATAGACTATGCATTATATTCTATACTTGTAAGACCTACCTATATCTATTTATATGTCTATATGTGCACTCACTTTTTTGAGGAATTACTTTTTTTAAAAAACTATTCTGACTATAGCAGGATTTATTTGTATGGGATACATTCATTTTTGTAGTAACATTGCATAGATCCATGCAGTTGATAAATCCTTGGGCCCTCCAAGAAAATATGAAATAGGGTGAAAGGCCAAGGAGCCTAAATAAGTGTAGCAGCATATGCAATAACACATGAATTCATATAAGCAGATGAAGCCTTTTGCTTATATGTTAATGATAAATGTAAAATATATAGGATGACAGTGTGGTGTTTCTGCATGGATTTGTCATTGATTATTCTGCATGCATTGCTTCTGTCTATGCATGCATTATTTCAGATTCTTTCATGTTGTCTTACCCTCATCCCTTCAAAACGTGACAAGGCTCTTAGAGGTCTCAAAGCTCTTAGTGTCCTAAGGGATTTAATCGCACCAAGTTCTGAGTAGCCCAAGGCATTAGCTGTTAAGCTAACCAAAGACACCTACACAAAAACAGAAAGGCAATATTGCTCATCCATCTTGTATATCTTTTTGATACATATGGTGGGAATGATGTGTGCCCTGAACTTCTCAAGAAGATTCAGGGCTGGACCTCTTTCTCCAGGAATCCCTCTATAATGCAGAAATACCTTTCAAGTTAGACAAAGTAGAACAAAAGTATATTCTAGGTACCTGTTGATGAAATCATGTTGGTAGAATGGTATAAAAATGCCTTCTAAATTCACATAAACCAGTGAATATATGGTGGTATTTAAAGACAAATGAAATCACATAGAAAAAGAAAACTCCTAAAAGCTGGGTGAAGTGGAGTTGCCAATTTAGGTTAGAACTGCCCCTGATATCTTCAGAACTTGATGAGAATATAAAAACTCTCAAAAAACCACATCCAGACCTGGCCTTTGGTCAAATTTAACTTTCTATTGTCCAGAAAATCTTATCTGACAGCCATAGCTACCAGTGCTGTTCAGATTTAACCAGGCTAATCAAGACTGCTAACCAACTGTTTGTTAGACATGGTAGAAGCTTCAATGTCAGGCATATCCATACTTCATTACATTCCCCGTGACTCAGTGTACCACTTCATCAATCCTGGCTTGCATGATGCTGGTCTGGTCTGCAGAAAGATGTGTAAATAAGCTAGAATAGCAGTAAAATAAATTATACAATTACCTTTCAACAATAATTCTTGGAAATTTATTTACACTAAACTATTGGGAAGGAGTGGTCCCTGGAAAGAAAAAAAACCAAGCCAAGCCATCTTCTATTTCCATCTTTCCTGTTGCCTCTTAATTTTTTCATTTTCAAATTAATGTTTTTACTTTGTTATCTCAATCTTGTGACTAAAGATTAAAAAAAAAAGATACTCAGAGTTTTTTTTCCATGAAAAAATTGCACCAGAGTAAGGTTGCCATGAAAAACCAATGAAATATTTATGAAGTTCACAGAAGTTACTAAACCGTAGATTATCTAATAAGAATTTAATGTTGGTTGCTAAATACAATAAACATGAAATGACAGTGTAAATTATTGTGCACAGGGTCTCTAGAAAGCTCTGCTGGTAATTTACACATCTGATGATTGAGCCAATATATGTTTTACAAGGATACCAACTCAATCACAGAATACTAAGTGTGCATATAGTCATGTTTCATCACAGGATCTATAATGCTGATATGAATTTAAAAGTTTTCCAAGCTCTTTATAGTAAAGACTTCATGGTGTATCATAGCATTGTTTCAGGGAGACAGGTAGTGATTTCTATACTATTATGCTGCTTTTAGGAATGAATGAATGAGTCACTCAAGACACATTCTTACCTTGCATTCCATAGGAATTACAATATGTGGAATACATTACTGAGTGTGTAGACTTGGAATTATAGTGCACTTCTCACAAGGTCTCTTTTAGACAGTGTGTATCTGCCCACTTGTGGTGCAGCCTTTTGAAAATCATTTGAGAATCCATTCTAAAGGAGCTCATCTACAGTTCTCCAAGTATCTCTTTAAGGTTGCCCATGTGATGCAGTGAAAACTCCAAGAGTACTGAATAGTAAAATGGAACTGAAGAGTTCCTAGCAGTATTTTCCTTTCGTATTACATAGGGTAAGCATTACAACTTAAATAAAACTTACATAAAGCATTACAAGTTCATAAGACTAGAAAATATCAGAACACCTCTAGAGTAATAAGTATAAATAAATAGTTTTTCTTTTCTGAATAGAATTTAAAAGCATTCCCCAAAATTAGTTAAAAATAGAGTTTCCATTGAATAGAGCAGATAGCATATCCTGAAAACATAATATTCTTATTTTTAAAGTCTAGACATGAAAAATAATACATACATCAACAATCAGGAAGTCCAGCCAGCACCACGCATTAGTGAAATAGGTCTGAAAGCCATAAGCCACCCACTTTAAAAGCATTTCCAGAATGAAGATATAAGTAAAAACTTTGTCAGCATATTCCAACATGGTCTTGATAGTTTTACGTTGTTCTATGTATATATCTTCAAATGCCTGTAAAAAAGATTTTTGAAGATATAGTTAAATGTCTTGCAGTGTGGTATATATCATAGCCAAGAAAGAATTTGAATTGGTAAGATACATGTGATAAGGCATATATCATTCCCTCAAGCACAACTTTTGCTTTCACCCCATACTGTGGTCTTTTCATAAAGCAGCATCTAAACACAATATATTCAGCTTTCAGCTGAGCTGAATGGTGATCCATGTAACCTATACCATTCTCCAAGTCTCATTTTCATTCATTTCCACAGATAGCAATGGCTTATTGATACAAAGATTTCCTTTGTGGTTGCTGCAACATTTTATTAAAATTATATGAGGGTTTTAATAATGACTCTGTGATACAGAATTTTTGAGGAACTAATAATTGAAACCAGACTATACACATTAACCCACAAAGCAATCCTGAATGGAGATTAATAACTCTCTTTTCAAATGAAAATTTCTACATTGACGGCGAGTCCCTGTGCATTGACCCAAGTGCAGTGAGCACACTGTATTCTGTCTCTGCTTATGAGGAACTTAAGTACTTACACAGAGCACCTGATTTATCATCAACCTGGTAAAATACCTGACAGAATCAAATTGGCACTTTACATCTCTGACAATTCAAGTTGCTGTTTATATGTTCCTAGCTCAGCTGTGATTTCTTTTTAAAAAAACCCCACACCCTGGTATAATAAATATGAGGACATACAAATACTAGTCTTATCTAACTAATTTCTTATTTCCATTATCACTACATTTTAACTCTGCAAAAAAGTTAGTTTCACAGCCTGCGAGCAAACTCTGACATATCCTACAACATATGCCAAACAGTTGCTGATATATGTTGACATTAGAACATTTATAAACTGGATATTAAACTCTGACATGTTACACGCATCTATATAATAAACTGTAATTCTAAATGTTTGCTGTTTAAAATAGACACAATAGTTCCACACTGAATTTACCAGAGCGCCGCTGCTGAGAAGAATCATGAAGACAATGAAGGTCTCAAACCAGTTGTGTTCCACAATCTTATAGCATGTTTTTCTAAGATTCCACCAGATTTTCCCTTTCCCATCTTCTACACTAACTTGACAGCATTTGAATCTCCGCACACAGCCTAGGTGCAAGAATAGATTTTGAGATGTCAGAATAAGGTATTATGAATCACAATAAAGAGAGTAATTTGGCTTATTTCAGTATTACTGCAACAAATGCCTCAAAAGAAGTACCTCCTATTTTAAGATTCTCAGTTCAATATTTGAAGTTAAAGCTTTGTAACTCTTATACCACCTTCCAAGGAGAGAGACAGAGCATGAGAACAGTACATCTGTGGCATCTGAAGGAGTTACTAATACAAACAGAAAATACAACTGAAATCACAAAACTGCTTATTGATAAATATAGAATCCAGCCCAAATCAACACAGTTGGAACTTACTATCTTGCATGTATTTTCCTTCACTTACCTTCTGTAAAACAAGCCTCTGGCTCCAGAGCTTCTTCAGGTTCTGCTTCTGGCTGTTCCCCTTCTGGAGGCAATCCAATATCAACTGTGCTGCCTTCTGAAGAACTGGACGCATTTAATTTCTGTGAATAAAACCCCATATAATTTTTTTTATTTATGTTGAATAAAAGTTCATGTTTGAAATGCATACTCATGTATTTTGCGTGTACTCCATGCTCTGACATTTAAATAATTTTTAATCTACAATCTATAATGCCAAATTGCTCTACTACAGGTGAGGTCACAAGATTAGAAACTGCATCATGTGCATTTTCCCTATTGAAAATATTTTTATATTTTCATACAAGGAATTGCTGAAATTATTAGACTTCTATTCTGAGCCACACATAAGAATTCTGAAATGAAATTTCATTAAGTTAGAAATGGCTGCCTTCCACCATTTGTACTGTTTAGTTATTCCAATCATGTGGCTGCATTTTAGATTTCACTTCAGATACGTGTTAATACAAATAATTTTCCAACGTCATGACCAAACCAACAGCAAGCTGTATGGATGTCTTTTCATGTCTCAAGTAAATGTTATTCTATCAAGACTGTAAAATCTAAAAAGTTTATATTAAACTTTTAATTATCACTGACATGAAAACACATGTTATGAGTTGTATAGTATAGTTTAATTCTCTTTATTTCCAAAAGAGCAGCACATTATTTTAAGAGCAGTAGCTGATATTTTGCATTCTCATTTGCCATTGCATTTTCTGAAATTATTGTGCATCTTGAAACTACTTATTACTTTGATACAGTACACATACACGTCCAATCACTACAAAAGTCTCCCAAAATAATTTATTTTTGGAGGACTAAAGTGAAAACAAATGCTTTTAGAACAATATTGTCATAAAACAATACTGCACGAAGGAACCATACTGATAATTCAAATGATCAAAATTATTCTTTCATACCTTCACATTATGTTGGCAACAAATATGAGTACTATAATAAGTAAAAGTAGTTTGATCATGGCATTCTATGACTCCTCTAATGTTATCACTATGTGGAGTATAACATCAGTAAAATGGCTGCATTGATAAGTAGCTAATTTTTTAAAGGGAATGATGTAAGCAGATTTAGAATACAGTCTATAGGGAATTAATATCAGACAGAGAGGTGGTCCATGGCAAAATTAAAGATGTATCTTTGCTGACACTTAAAACAAGTTAGAGGCATTATTCCCTTAAAATATGTTTGAGAAGCTCCACATTCTAACCAGCTTTTTTTGTAAGGAACATGTAAACAATATTGGTATGTGAATACAGAAAGTACCATATAACTTCAATGGAATTTTACATTGCAGTCAATATTAAGTATATTTTTCGGACAAAATGAAGATTCCTTTCTCCCCCACTCTGATTTAATCAAATCACACTGACAATGCATCATGTTGTGATTTTGACATAGGCTTAACTTTGATTTTTGTATACCATGGTACAGTATAGCCCATACTTAAGAGGAAGATGAAACAAATGGAAACACTGATTGTAGGGTATATTATGCACACAATTTCAGTGATGATACCTATGTTTCTTTGAAAATCTCAGCTTAAATATTCATGTCTCATGTTTGGGCATTTGGGCATCTATGAGGTTAGGTCCACTGTACAAAGTCACGGATGCACACTTTTCTGCAGATTATTATTTACAAACTTCCCATTGCAATATATTCAAATTATAGATCACACATGGCAGTTTGGTCACTGTGGAATACTGCCTCTAAAATGGATAAACTGGAAAGTATGGGGTAAATACTGTAGTCCTCAAGTAAGGATGACAGCGTTTAAACATCAGTGAAAGTCAATCATCACTTCGAGGAAAGGCCATAAATACCAGGTATATTCCAAAGAAATGTATATATTATGTTAAAAAATAATGTTTATCAATACAGTAAATACTTTTTAAACTGAGAAGTTACTATCTGTTTGTGTTATGTAATGTTTTCTTAAAAAGTTGCTTGCATCATTCCAACCTGGACAGCATTTCTAGCAGAATGCTGGAGTAGTAGCAGAGCGGGAAAAAAAATTAAAATTATGAACTGCTTAAACCATAAGCTTGAAGGACCTACTGTCCATTATTTTAGTGGAAAACTAAGAGTTTGGTAACTCAGACATCACAGTTAGTTTGCTCAGCACATGCTAATTTTAAGATGTAATGAGTTCCTATTACTGAAATTGCTTAAGACTAACAGCTAACTCAAGATGGAAGATTAGAGATACCCAGTATAAGGAACGATCAAAAAAATCAGGTAGAAAAGGTAGAAAATTATACAGTAGAACAGTCAATTATCAGGAACATCAGAAATCTGTATTTATGTGTGGCAGTATGTATGGTGAGTTGTATCTTCAAGTTTCTTCTCACTAAAAATCTGGTATGCTTCTTTTAAAGAGCTGCAATAATAATTACAGGAATTAAGCTAAACAGAAAAATCCTAAATTGAATCAACAGCACTTGATACTTCAAACACAATTAAATGCTTTATCCCACTGAGAATTCATTTACTCTTTGGTTATTGATGTAACAGAGTTATTTCCTTAGCATGCTGTTCTATTATACCTGAATCTAACTCCAAACTGATCAGTAAATGAAGAAGCATGTTAAATAAACTATTCAATAAATTTGACCTGTAGTAATTCAGTATCAATTGGGAAAGACAAAATAAAAAATTTTCAACATAAAGAATTCCTTTTTTTGTTTGCTTCTTTGTTATTTTTAACACTGCATTTATTTTATGGCATTCTACACAATATTAATAAAATTTAGTCCACATTGCAAACAGCTAGGAAGGTTTTATGATACAGCATCTTAAGAATTTACCAAATCAATTAAGTTCAATATGCTAGAAAAAATTTTCAGAAACAAGAGCATATTTCCACAGCAAACTTTTGCTCTGGTATAAAGCAATTCACCCAGGGGTTTTATACTGATTTCTGTGTGTTCAACATAAAGTTACCTGAGAATGGACCATGTTATTGCTGATTATGTTTTGTCCATATCCTTAGGAAGACTTTTTCTACCACTTACTGTGACTTGCCACTGTTCATAGATTTGGAATCCAACTGTACTGCCAGACTTTTGCAGACCCTGATACATAAAGTAGGTAACATATGCCCTAGTTCTTTTCATGTATTTCTGAACATACCTCAGTTACCTTTGTACCTGTAAATTCTTCTCTGCTTATCAGCATTATAAAAAGTGGATTTAGGCAATGCTATATATACTTAACATGTAAACAGTTTTTTTAAAAAAAATGAACCTGTAGAAACAAGATAGTCATCAAACCAAAATGTTCTATTTGAAGGTAAGTCCTTTTCAAGCCTTTATAATACCATGGGTCTATGTTTTAAAAGTATTCAGTCACCCAGATGAAAAGAGATTTATCAGGATCAAGTATTACTCACACTTGGGAGAGTTATGATGCTAGATTTTTTTCTGAAGAGAATGCTAAGGAAATTGTCAAAGACCTTTTCAAACTCTCAGAATGTACATACTCCATCTCCATTTCACAGAAGACAATAAATAAGGGGGCCAAAGTACTTACATGGTTCTAAAGCAGCAATATATCCATTACTATAGAGATACATGTCTTTTATGACACACCTACAAACAGCATTGCAGTCATGCTTCAGTCAGCACTACAGTACAGTATGGGATAAAGATTTTAGTCTAGCTTTCAAGATAGAAACTGAAAGTGGAAAGCAGCTTGCCTATTACAGCAGCATTGCAAAAAGCAGCAGCCAGGATTAGGTCAGGAAGTTTTAAAAATAATTACTTTCTGAACCTCAACAACATCTCACAGATTTAAACAATTCTGCTTCACTTACAACCAGACCACTTTGAGCTTCTAATATGTATTTCTTTGTTTCCAAGGTAGAGTAGTTGAACAGCTCTTAGTTTAATATTTTTAACAAACTCTGAAATTTCATGATTGGCCAGGAGGCCACTAATAGCTGTTGAAATAATAATTTAAAGGACAGAAGGAGCAAAGAGCAGGACATAAGCCGGAAGATGGCACCAAGAGAAACCATCATTTTGGTTTTGCTTTTGATTTCCTTTCCTCCTACATGTGAAAGTGTTAAATAATGAAAATTATATTGTTTTTATTTTCTCAGTGCTGCGTTGATGTCAGTATAAAAATGTTTTGTAATATAAAAGGAAATATTATATCCAAACATATCCAGTATTTTTCAGTACAGTTATATCACCTAAAAAATCAACAAAGTGCTAACTATAATTTTAGTTCCACTAGTATAATTCAGTGGAATCTGGATGCCATTTTTTTCTAGTGCATATATAGTCAAGCACAATAAGTCAATCAGTTCAAAAACCAGAACGTTGTAAATCAAAGCAAAACAATTCTGTGATGATTATTGTTTGCTAATACTGCAAAAAAACCCAAACCAAAACAAGATCCTTAAATTGTAGTCCACTCTGTAGTTTATTGCTATTCATAATTCCTTTGATCTACTTACTTATGAGCATTTCATGAATGAAAAACACTTGCAAGAATGTTGGATGAAAGCAAAAGCATCATAAGTAGCAGTGGAAATATTTGCAAAAGCAGTCCCACTGGAAGCTACTTTAAAAGACCCTTTAATTTACAAAAGCAATAGTGAAAGGATATTTCTGAAACAGAGCAAAGGACTGCTGTATGTAAAGATTAATTAAGCAAATTCAAATTAACTCTAATATTAGCAGCTTAATATCATCCACTATGAATCACAACATGCCAATACAATGTAACTTATTCACAAACAAGCCAAAGCCTAAATTCTGCAGAGTATCAAAGGACTCTGAATTATTAATATTTTTAAATAAATATATGACTTATCAAATAAATTATTCCTTACAAAATATAAGACAGAATACTATGCATTAAAGTATATTCTTAACCTCAAAGCAGCATGATGCTACCATGTTGTTGTAAATACTATGGCAATATTCAATAGGTGAGAAGTAAATCATACTGAAGCTGGGGACTTTTTGGTCCAAAATCAGTACCTCATTCACTAGACTCCTGAACTTTGTTTATTACTGATAAGATGAGAATAAGTTTAAGTTTCTCAGGGCAGACAATCATAGATATCTAGGCAGGTAGTGAATTTCTGAGCATAAATTAAAGAGCTATGGTAAGATGGAGTTGGGCCAGATCTTGTGGTTAGTTTTCTCTTTGCACCTCTACACTTTTAAGTGTGGGCGTAAGTAAAAGCAGAACTGATCTCTGAATGTTCAACCAGCCAAATACCAGTTTTGTATGAGCTTTTTTAACCAAATGATGCTCACATGCTTTGACTGTAGAAATTAAATTAATTTCATGCTTAATGGTGCTTCAAGTACTGCATATTAATCTCCAAAGTAACTAAATACTTATACAAGTAATGAAGAAAAGCAGTTCTAAGAAAAAAATAAGAAAAACAAAAATATGAGTTTGCAAGTTACCTCCATTATAAGCTAAAATACAACAATAGGAAATTTATCCAAAACAGCTAGCAGCCTTTAATTATCAACAGAGTTTGCAGATGGACACATATATAAGCTTCTGCTGAGAATCACAGCTCCCGCTACAGATTCTGTCTTTCTTGTAAAGGAAAGAAAACCCTTCAAAAATAGAATCCTGAAAACTTTACCATCAAGACTGCTGAAAGGTACAAAGCATGCACTGCAAAATATTATTACAATATCATGGAAAAGCATCTGAACCATAGAAATCTTGGGGCTGCTGATCTCGCCTGACCATGCTGTGATGCGAGTCCTGTGACTTGGCAGAGAGCAGCTGTGCATGTTTGTACTTTATTGCAATGAATGGGACAGGATCATAGCTGAGGAGCATGCAGGCCAGTCAATATCCATTAAAAAGTGATTATATAGTATATACACATAGATGTATAACTTGCTTAGGTAACCTGTGTAAAATTGGTGACACGATGCTCTGCCTCGCCAAAAGGCACCAGAGCTGCCCGCTTGACTGATCCAGCTTGATTCTACTCCTGTGAGAAGTAAGAACGGTAGGAAATGAAGTTCAGGACACAGCACCTCTGCTTTTCTGCACTAAATACTGCTTAAAGTAAAATATATGTTATTAAGGTGTCTGCAATAACATTAGGAGTTCCCATATTTTTCAAGGCACTTAAAACTGTTTTGTAACCTGGTATATCTCAGTGTAATTACTAACCTAGAAGTTACGCTTTGCATAAAAATCTCATTATTACACAGCTATACATGCACTACAAAATCTTCTATAGAAACCATTCCCACATTATTTAGGGACCTAAAAAAGGAAAAAAAAAAAAGTTTATAGCTTCTATGCTGGATAGGAGTAATGGAGCTCAGGTCTAGGGACCTTTACATATAGGACAATAGGCTCAGCACAGTGGCCCCATATTTGTTTGTGATCCTACTTCCATGGTAAAATTTTATTTAGGGTTTGTTTTTGTTTTCTAATTCCCTTATTGCATTGTATACTCCCGCTACATTTCACTGGACACAATTTTCCTATAATTAATTCTATTTAGGTTTCAGGCAATTTTCTAGAAACTTCCTTGTAAAATCACACCTACTAGCATGTACAATATTGTATGTAATGTTTCTAGAAAGGCATAATCTAGTTAACATTTGCATCAAAATACTGGAAAAGATGTATGTTATAAAAAATAATTCACCAAACATCTATACAAAGAATTAAAACTTGCTAATAAACTACAACTATTTTTTAGAAAATCAGCTTATTCACCTATACCACAGAGAATACCTTAATGTATGGGTGTATATAGAGAAAAGCAAGAGGACACAGACACACACTTATTAACACCTGGCTATCTTGTCCGGTGTGTTCTCACAGAACATGGATGCCTAAGCTGCCTTTCAGATTGATTGACACATAATTGAATGTGGTAGCAATCTCTAATTTCAGTTCTCTTGATTTATGGTATAAGCTATGACGTGACTGGCAGATCAACACTTGGCAACAACAGAATCATATAATTGGAAAAACATGAGAAGGCAGAACTACAAAGCATGTTATGGCATGACAAAAAAGAGGAAGTCTTGAACAAAAAGCCATTTGTACTCACTTTCTTAATTAAAAAAAAAAGCAGTCTTCTGCTATGGATCATTTTCAGTACAAGAGTGTTGGTCCTGTGACTAATAAGCCATCACTCTTCTCTATATCAAAAACCACGATGGATAAGAGAATTAGTAAAATTAGAAGAGTAGGAACTAGGATTAAGATTTTTAAAATGCACTTTTGTGATTAAAATTTATTTGGAATGTAGGCACTTTAAGAAGTATGCTCACAATGTCTTTGCTTAACTCCTGTGTCTTTCTTGAAGGTGCCAGAAATTTGTAAACACTTCCCTTTAGTTGTTCACCTTCAACTTCTGCAAAAGAAGAAATATTTGTCCTGAATATGCTCAGAAGAGTTTCAGGTGCAACCAGCCAAAACTGCTTGGCACTAGCTCATTCCTGACTGAATATGCATTTCTTTGTCTTACCACCTGATCAGTTTGCAGTTCCTGAAGCATGATTAACACTCACATTTACATGATTAAGTGCCTCCAAGAATAAAACGAGAATACTGTTTTCAATATTGTATCTGGAGGAAAAAGCCTTTCTTTTATGGTGGAAACTTAATGAATGGAACCTATGTTTTGAATGTGGGATAATCTGCTTTAGAATT
>NW_009952974.1:9829954-9862095 GCF_000747805.2 Chaetura pelagica | reverse complement strand
TCCCTACAGGAATTCAAACTAATATTTTTGTCACCTTGCAGAATAACCTATTAGGGTACTTCAGGAAAAAGAAAAATTTTACTAAGGAAAACAGTCAGCAGTCATGTTATCCTATTATACACTGAAGAAATAGATGCACTGTTGTCATTGAGGTCATATTCAGTCCTGGTAACGACCAGCCTATAGGTTTGAATAATGTACTCTCTCCAGCTCTTCTACTGACATAAGGGTCTTGTGTGGGAAATAGCTTAAGACTGAATGGACTATAAAAAGAAGCAAAAGGGAAAGTCTTAGTGATCAGGAAATCCATATGGGAAATTCATATTCAGTTCCCTGTTTCAAGGCAGTTTCTGCATTTTAGCCACTGACTACTGACTGTTAAAAACAGGTTTTGTAGCAGGAAAACATTTTGTTCTCAGAACAGATGCCTTAATCGTTAGACACTACCAAAAGCCATGCTCCTTTTTCCTACCACTGTTCAGGGAATCACAAATTATTTTCTGCACAACAATTGTAGTTTCAGCATAAGAAGTGGAGAATACTCCACTAGTACAGAACAGTCCTGTGATTACATTTTTAAAAACAGATTTCATCAGCTAATTAATCTAATAATCACTAATGAAAATATTTAAATTACTTATTTCTCAGTCATTTTAGTATTTACACTAGTAGAATTCAATTACTCTTTACAATTACTTTTTGCAGAGAAGTTGCCAATTAAAAATTATCAGACTTATAATGTATTTTGATAAAACTTCAATTTATATGTATATAAATTCATCACTTTTAAAAAAGAGCAAGTATGGGAAAATGTATAGGACAATTTAAAGCACTGTTCAAAACTATTGTAAGTAGTGGTAGTATCAGAATCAGTAACACCATCAGAAAGAATCTGATATGGGTGGGAGTTCAAAATAAGAAGCAAAGAGAGGAGAGTTTTCCTGAGAGCAAACCTGTGATTGCAGTGGGACCTCACAGTCAAGATCTCAGACTGTAGCTGTATCAGAAGATTTTCTTTTAGTGTTATTCATACAGTAATATAATCTGAAACATCCCTGCCAGTTACAATATATCTGCAGAATAAACTAAGAGTATCTTCTTCACGCTTTTCAATTGAGGCATTTAGAATGTTTTATGAAACATACACTTTTAGGCTAACAGCACCCTTGAAACTGATAAAAACACTAACTTATAGACAAACACAGAATGACAGATGGGCATTTCTTACTCCAACAAAACAGCACCAAATATTTTGTGAAGAACTACCGAGTATTCTGTTTCCTAGCACTGAATTTAAACTTAAGGCACTTTATTCCCAAACTGTCAGTATATCCTTTGGCTATGGCTCATTGCTAAGCAGGGAAAAGACTCAAAGTGATGGATGGACTTGAACATGATCAGTGGGAAAAATGAACAAACCCAGCAGGACCAGGCCTCAACCAAGAAATGACAGAAAAAAACAGAAAAATAACCTGTGCCATGACTGTCATACACAGTACTTATGGATGATTTCACTGAAAGGTGGAAGTCGATGAGATTAGCAGTAGAATTTGCTGCCCCTTTGGCAGCAGCAAGTTTTTAAACAGTTAAAAATGGGATGCTAGAGCAATGGAACAGCAGAACAATGGAAGGACAGAATAATGCACTAGCCCTGTGTGGTGTAAAGGTGCCTGAAGAGTACTTTTCTTATCCTATGCACAAAGACATAGTAGAATCAACCAAGATCCTACATTCAGACCAAGAAACCTCTGTATAATCATCCTCTTCACTACGCAGAACAATTAAAGGTTAAACTACAACTTCTGCTTTGTTTTGCACCCAAGTCACAGTTTTGAAGTGTAAGATAAAAACTAGTATAAACAAGCTGCGAAAAAGAACTCTTTTAAAAAGAACAATAAAGACATTTCTGATAAGAAACAAGAAAATATGACTAAATATGTGATGCAGTCTGTACAAAAATGGATCCCAGGGTGAGAACTACTAGAATCTTAACCATATTTACACCCTCAGATTCAAGCATGAGGAAACCATCTAGGAAAACCTTTATGTTAGTTTATGTCTATACTGTGGCATGCAGTACTGATGAAAAATACCCACACTGATACAGAATGAACTAGCAACAGTACTAAGCATAGCACAGACTTACTCGACTGCTATGCTATGCTCCTGCCATGTACCATGTGCACTTGTGCAGGACAGAGCGCTGGGTTAACACAACAATAATGGCTTTGGCATCCACTGTAACTCACTAAGTGCTAGCTCAGATTTGCCCATTTGGCACCACATTGTGCCAGAAAGACGTGTATTTTATTACGGCCACAGTAGGTAAGGGATTGAAATATCTTAAAGCTTTAAAAATCACAATGGGCAGCTCTATGAAAGGAACTTATGCTGAGATATAAAGTTCATAACCTTTTAACTATAAGGCTATTACTTCACTTCTTCAGCAGTTCTGCTTGTACCAGGTGGATTAGTAGTGATTTATATAAAAATAGCTTAGTGATGCTGGTCCAGTATTCAAATGTACTTTTTATGTATCTAAATGTATTTTTACCATATCAAAAAGGTGAAAAGCATCACAGTCAACTGTTAATTTGACAGGAGGCACTCCAGAAAGCAGAAAGAGAGTAAATAAACTACACTGATGAAATAAGCATGGAGAAACTTGCACAATACCCACGCATTTTCTAAGACTTTTGGTATCGAGGGCTATTAAATTGCTTCAATTTCTTCTTAAAGATTTAACTAAATAAAATAGAAGAACAGGTGTTAATTTTTCTAAAAAGTTGTGTTAGGCATCTCTGTTATTACTGGAAATGTAATACCATCTCATTTAAAACCTGCAACCTTACATTCATTTGCCTTAAATATTATAAGTTTGTATACACTGTTTTACAGGAATTAAACAGAGATTTTAATTCAACACTAGTGACCGTCGGAAAACAAACAAACAAACATCAGAGTATTTTAAATCCAGGAAAAAATCTTACCTCTTTGCTTTCTTCCAGGTCTGACTCGCTGCTGAACTCCTCTGTATTTAAATTTTCAAAATCTGATTCCCCGACAGCAATGGGCACTGTCACAGTAAGACTTGGGTTGTTTATGAATGACATGTAATCACTTTCATCAACAACATATTTTTCCACGCTGCTGCCTATGCCACTGGTAGTTCCATTCCCTTCTTTTAGATAGGCAAGGTTTTTACCTATTTCTACTATTGTGTGGTTGGAAATACAGCTGTCTTTTTTGTTGTTTAGGTCTTCAAGAGGTTTGATTTCATCTAAAACTTTCTGCTTTCTAACACAGGCTTTTTGGATAAATTCACGGGCTTTTCTCTTCACATAATCTATTCCCTTCTGAATCCTTGCCACAGCAATCTGTAGATTGTTCATTTCATTATCATCATCAGTAGCAGCAAGGTTGTCTGAACTAAATGAGCTCAGCAACAAGGCCAAAAAGAGGTTGAGTACCTAAAAGACAGTAAAGAGAAAATGTACTGGATCTCTTATTTTTAAGTCACAAAAGTAATTAAATGCTTTTATGCTGGATTGTTCAATATGACAATTTTTATTTCACATCTAGCACTTTATTTCAACCCACTTTACTGCTATTCTTTCCAGTTCATAATCCCTATCCCCCATATTACAACTTCCCAGACTCAATTTTAGCTTAACTTGACTAATACAGGTAAAAATCTGAGCTCTTTTTTACTTAGTCCTCCACACTAAAAGTAAAGCAGGTCTGCAAAAGGGATAAGTAGTTTAAAAATCATCACCTAGGAGAAAAAATTGAACAGCTATGCTTCTTTTGGTTCAGAAAAAAAGAGACTGAAAGTGGAAAGAGCAAGACTTTAAGTAATATAAAAGTTGTAATGGAGACCGAGTCCATCACCAAGACAAGTTTAATTGGCTCTAATAGGTGATTTAAGTTGGAATTATTTTTAAAAGGTATTTTTTCTTATAAGCATAATTCAGCACTGAACTTAGTAAAGAGCTTATCAGCTTACTGAATATTTAAAAGAAAAGGTAGATAAACATTTCTCATAAATAATTAAAGGTATATTTGAAACTGGTTTAGAGAAAGGGCAAATTAATTACATTATCTCCTAAAGTCCTTCTCTAGCCTTCACCTCTGATTTCTAAATCATTAAAATGGAAATACATTCTAATGGTTTTTGGAATTCCCCCTCATTTACATACCACTAGGTTTCCAATCACCATGACCATCATGAAGACCGTAAGGCACATGGTTTGGCCTGCAACCTCCATACAATCCCACATAGTTTCTATCCATTCTCCACACAGCACTCGGAATACAATCAAGAAAGAGTGGAAAAAGTCATGCATGTGCCAGCGTGGGAGTTCACAGTCGCTAGAGATCTTGCAGACACATTCCTTGTAGCTTTTCCCAAACAGCTGCATCCCAACCACAGCAAAAATGAACACAATGATGGCCAGAACCAGGGTCAGATTCCCCAGAGCCCCCACTGAGTTGCCAATAATCTTAATCAGCATATTTAGCGTTGGCCAAGATTTTGCCAGTTTGAAAACTCGAAGCTGCAAAACAGAAGAATAGTATACAGTTTTTCATGTTACTAACTGTAATGAAATTATTGCTATATATTTCATAGTTCATATGCCTAAATCATGTTTCATGTAACCTTTAGAAACTTTAGTTACAGAATTTATGTTTCCAGTTCTTTGTACAACACTAGACATCAGAAGTCTTAAGTACTGATTCAAGTAATAACAAGCCAAAAATACTGTCTCTGTGCTCATTTCAATTACATTGCAATTATCACAAAGACTTTAGTTCAGACTTCACTGCTTCTGGTGATTTCAGACATCTATACGCCAGTTTTACTTGCTGGGCAAGTTGGACAAGAGTCTTTCTCCTTCAGTTAACTCTATGAGAATATTACTAAAAATAAACCAGCACATATGAAGTGTGATCAATTTAACAGGATTTTAAAGTGTCTAGACACTTTCAGATCTCTTTCATCTTAACTGGCAGAGAGATTGAAGAAATGGTTTTCCTAGAAAGAGAAATACACTAGGGTTGTTAATGATAGGCATAAAAGTTACAAGTATCTCTAACAATACCTTTTCTAACATTTAAAATAAGCATAACATGTATTGCAGCTTGTCATGCAACACTGAGAAAAACAGACAAAGGAAAGTGTTATATTTAAGTACAACTTGAAACAGACAAATTATTTTGAGAGTTTCAGGAAGTGTTCAGACAATTGGAAGAGAATACTTAAAGCAATCTAAATCTAAATATTATTTCATGGGATGAGACATTAATGAAATATACAGATGCAAATTTAAAACCAGAATTCTGTCACTGATAGAGAAGTAATTTCAGACAGATATTAGACTTTAGGCAAAATGCAATATGATGCTATACACAGAACCTGCAAACAGATTAATTTAACCCCCCCTTTTTTAAAGGGAGTTTATTTAACTTTTATTTAAAGTTAATTTTTTTTTGCTTTATTTAAGGCAAAAGCTAGGAACTCTAGCTTCATGTCTCTTACTGTGTAGGTCTTTTTAGAAAGAGAATTTGCAAATCAACTTGCATGCTAGCCTAGTCTTCAGCAAGACCAAGGTTTTTCAAGTTCCTATTCATGACAAAGATATTTAATGACAGATGGAGATACTGTAGGGACTTGGAAACATAAAAGATTTAAGACAGTAGATGGACCCTTGAAGGCTGGCAGTGATGAAAAATCCCTATCCAAAAAAAAATATTCTAAGCAAACCAATTTTAGCCAAATATATAATGTACAAATGAAAAATACACAACATACATGGACAAATACAAAATATAACATAGAAACTTATTTTATGTAGTGTATTTACCAATCGGAATGATCGAAGGACAGATAATCCTTCTACATTTGCAAGGCCAAGCTCCATTAAACTAAGACTAACAATAAAACCATCAAAAATATTCCATCCCTCTTGGAAATAATAATAAGGATCCATGGCAATTATCTTGAGAAACATTTCTGCTGTGAAAATTCCAGTAAACACCTGCAAGCAAAACACAATTTCTTATTCCAGTTAAATGAGATGATATTTTAAAAACAAAACTAAGAGTGTAACTTTTGATACGCTATCTTCAGCAAGCAACCCACAATCAATCTGAATAGCTTCTCTATATTGTTATACATTTGGTTTAGTAATTAAATTCAGATTTGAAGCTTACATATGCATCACAATGTTTAGTCTTCAAACGAAAAAAAAAGTAAATGGGATTTTCTCTTTTTATTTTTTTAATCTATCCTACTGATATGCATTCATAAATACTGAGCCTCAGAATGTCTTCTGACTTTAATGCTAGGTTTTTCCTCCTTAAATTTCATCTTTGCCCATGGGACATCTTTTTGCTTCTTGGGATAAAGATGCATTTATGAGAGGGATAATTATTTTATTAAGAAAAAAAATTATACTGAAAGCTGAGCAGAACTATTCTGCTTTAGGATGACCCATGGAAGGCACTGTCATGCCATTTCACTATTTCCTGTGGAGTTGCAGGATATCTGACATGTTTACTGCATCTTTCTCCTCCACAATTCCCTAAACACCCAGGACCTCAGAAGGTGCTAGTGAGGAGCAGAACAGATGTGGGAAGGGAACTGAAAATTCTTGTAATTTGTAAGTATGAATGCAAGGAAAAATATTAGGTAAATTCCTTTAACCAGCTTCAATAATAGAAGCCAAAGTTTTTTAAAATCACAATGTGTGTTTACTCAATAAATCTCACTATCTTTTGCTCCATAAAGCAAGAGCATCAAAATCTATCCACAAATGTCAACAAAAATGGACTCCTCAGTACAGTTTAAATTCAACCATACCAAGCCTATAAATATCTAGTCACCATTTTCTTTTAAGCATACGTACATATGTCACGGAAGAATTATTTAAGAAAAAATACATTTGACATACATGGTACATCATGACAGACTTACAAGGTTTCCAACGGAAAGCACACCGCTAAACTGGTCCGTCATTGGATAGTGCTCCATAGCCATGAACAGGGTGTTCAGGACAATACAGATCGTAATGGCCAGATCCACAAATGGGTCCATCACAATCAAATTTACAATATGTTTAACTTTCAGCCAGGGAGTACAGCAGTCCCAGATCAAACAAGTGTTAGCAAATTTATACCAACATGGTGGACATTTCTGTCTGGATTCTTCCAGTTCTAGAGAGAAAAATGAAAACATATTGAACATATTTGTCTATTGCAGTATCACTTGGATGTTTCCTTGAGGCTTACATGCTGTTTTCCAAGATACTGTTGATAAACTTTGTTTATATTGTAGACCTTTTGAAACCAAACCTACTGTCATCAAAATAAATTACAAATAAAAAAATCTGTCCCATTATGTTTTAAATTTGATTAAAAGTAATTCTAAATATTAAATTGATAAAATAACCATTCACAAGCAAATACTACATAGGATGCAAAGTAGAAATTTGTCTTGAAATTTGGTATAGAGTCTGGGGAATGAGTGATTTGAGATGAGCCCTGCAGAGAAAGACTTGAGGGTGTTGGTGGGTAAAATACTGAGTATGAGCCAGCAGTGGGCACTCAAGAGCCCAGAAAGCCAAAAGAAGCATGGCTGGCAGGTGGAGGGAATTTATTCTTCCCCTTTACTCTGCTTTTACAAGACCCCCACCTGGAGTACTGTGTTAAAGACATGTAACTGTAAGAGAAGGTTAAAGGAAGACCATGAGGATGATTGGAGCGCTGGACCATCTCCGATACGAGGACAAGCTGAGAGGGTTGGTTTGTTTCAGCCTAGGGAAGGCTCTGGGGGAGATTTTATAGCAGCCTTCCAGTACCTGAAGAGGGCCTGATAGGATGAGGCTATGAGGAACTGAAAGAGGGTAGATTTATATGAGATATTAGGAAGAAATCCTTTACTGTGAGGGTGGTAAGACACTGGAACATGTTGCCTAGAGAAGGTGTAGATGCCCCGTCCCTGTAACTGTTCAAGGCCAGGTTGAATGGGGCTTGTGCTACCTGGTCTAGTGGACAATGTCCTGCTCATGGCATGAGGGTTGGAAGTAGATGATCTTTAAGGTGCCTTTCAACCGAAACCATTCTATGATTCTACACACAGATTGAATAAAATACTTGAAATTTTCCTCATGAAAGATAAACATTTAGAACAAACCTGAAGTCAGACAACTCTTTAGACAGTATTATGGTTCACATGTGGAAAACTGCTCATTATTACCTCTTCCCATTTGTTATTTTGAGCATAGTCCTTTAAGCCTCAAAGTAATGTTTTGCCCTTCTTACAAGTGGTTGCTTAATTCTATGGTTCAGATTAATTGTATTTAGCCTTACAGAAAGAACAACATGATCCTTCCTTTGTGAAACAGCATGTCTGGTGAATCTTTAGAAGGGAATTGCTCTGATGCAAGAAGCATAGCCATTTCAGTAATTTAAAAAGAGCTTTTACCCCAAAACATAACTTCTGTAGAGAAACTGCATAGATCAGTTGCTTTCTGCTTGCATTAAACTTGGAAGTTTGCTGCTTCCACCTCAAAACTGCTAGTATACTGAAAGCTTGATTGCTTTTCCATATATATCAGTCCATCTTTAAAAAAAACCCACACTAATACTACCTCTATCTACAAATGTCATCTTGCCTGTACCTTCAGACTGAAATAGTTACATGAAAACAGCACTACTACTTAATGAATCATAATTTAAGAGCACTTTACGGCATTGTCATACAAAAAATGTGTTACATACCTTCCATTGTGTTTGTAAGCATGCTGGCTATGCTCATTGCTCTTTGCCTTGCACTAGGATCTGTTAGGTAGTCCATAGGAACATGATAAGAACTAGACCGTCTCTTCCTTAAGTCAGTTTCTGTAGTAGTGCCCTGAAAATAAAACACTGATAAAGTAGCCTATTGATTGATCATTTTATAAGAATGACACTGTAAATTATTATATAAGCTTAATGGTTTAAAACACTCTACTGTTCTGCACCATACTCCATTTATGGTCATGGTTTTGCAAGAGATGATAGACTAACATATGCCTTTGTATACAGCAAATCAGTAGGATTGCTCTTGTACTTAAATAATTTGTTTTGAAGCATTTTGGTGAAACAGGGCTGAGACATTAAAAAAATATGTTAGACTTCAAGCAGTTTTTAGATTATAAAAAGATCCATAGTCCTTGTCAATGAGCTCTGCTTTCTACTTAGGTGGTAAACTCCTTCTAAACATGAAAGGCCCACACAGCTAGCAGTAAAGGCACAAAAAGTAAGGGTATTTTCTTAGGGTAACTCTTTATCCAGAATAAATTATCATTTGCCTAGAACATGCTTTCAAACAAAATAAAAGAAAAAATATTTAATAATGTTGACATCTCAAAAAAATCCACAAACAACAACCTAGAAAAATTAACGATGTGACAAGAACACTGTCACAACCCATGCAAGCTGTACTATAAGTGTTATATCAAAAGTTTCATATATGGCCAGTGGACAGTCAAATACTCATTTAATATATTCCATTAACTACACAGATTATTTTTTTTCATGTCTCATATATGAATACAGAATCTTCTAGTTAAGTCTTCAGTTAGCATAATGAATCAATGGAGATAAGACTACACATACTACATTTATTCAATGGTTTACCATGTTATTCTGTTAATTCCCAGTATATTAGTGTATATTTTCAGTTTCTACTTTAATTTGTAACTGGAATATATAAAAGGAGCATTCACAGCTTGGCCAGAAAGGGAGTAATTCCCAAGTAACTAAGTTTTATACAAACAAGTAGCTGATCATACAGGGAAGTGAGAGGACATCATGCCTGAGCTACTGCAGACTTCCTTACATTGCTAGCAGTGGCTGCTTTATCAATCATCACCTCTGGCAGAAGCTGTCCAGTAGGTGACATCAGAGCTGGTGGCCCACCAACTAAAGAAACCACTCCATTGCAATCCACAGTGCTGTGCATCTTCCCATTTGCTGGAAGTGGAGGTGCTATCCTGGATGACCTACTGGCCTGACTAATGTTACTGTTGCGCCGTTCACCATGTCTGCGCGGCACAAAGAGGGAATCTCTTCTGCTGTCGTTGTCTTCAAAAGTGCTGTGCTCATCATCAGCGAAGTCATTTTCTGATCCTATATCCTTTGCTCGACCTCTGAAGCTGAAAAGACTTGTTCTGCTGTTGCGCCTTGGGGAAAACAGGGAGCCACGAATGCTCAGCAAAGACTGTAGGCAAATAAAAACAATGGTTATCAGATGAAAATTCTTTGAAATACTTTTTTCATACAGGGGAAAAATCCCCAGCATTAAGGTGTCTTAAAGCATAAGGTCATCTACAAAGAAATTAACTGGTACACCCCCCCTCATACACTTCCTTTGGATAGTAAACAAGGAGTACATAAGTGACAGACAAAGACTAGTTCTTTTACTACTTTGGATATATGAAATATATCAGTTTAATTAAAGAAAATGTTTGAAAGAATTGTTTCCTCTGCCATTCTGCCTGGGTTTTTTTACATACTGTTCATAAACTGAGTAAGCACATCTAGACACTATTTACCCCAGGTTGGCATTATTGATCTGATGGGCTGAGTAAATAAAAGTTTAGGCAAATTTCCTGTGACTCAGTCTGCATACAAAGGTAGCTCCCAAATACTGCCTCTTTAAAAAAAACCACATAATTTTTCATATATTAGCAAAGTAGGCTACAGTAAGGTTTTTATTTCTTTCTTAAAGTCTTACCTATCCTGAATATGTGAAGATATGCCTGTAATTTCCTATGAACAGCCTCACTAATCTTCATCATTTTCCTCATTTGAGTAAATGTCCTACTATCTTTTTCAGGATCAGAGTCAAAATAATGCTCTAATATTGCAAATAATCATACATGTTCTTAATTTTAATTCATATCAGTGATTCTCTTGACTTGATTTATCAGCATTAGCACCCAATTTCACCCAAGACTTCTAGGAACAGCAGAGATTATATATAACAAAGCAGCATCTTGTTTCTTTTCTGCAACTTATCTTTATGGACCTGATCCCCATTGTTCTAGGTACTGAAAAAGGCAGAGAAAGGCTCTCTGCAAATAACTTATCATCTAAATGTAACACAACAGATGGATACAAAAAGAAAGGGAATACAGTGAGGCAAAATCGATGGGTATGATAAACATTGGTCTCACCTGAAGTCACTTCCCTGTCAAGCTTTCTGTAGGCAGCATGGTAAAAGAGAGTTTTAAAGAGGGATTTGAGGAAAGCAATGAAGTGTTCTGTGGAAACTCATGGGAGCTTCTTCCAAGCATGAGGGACAGCATACCAGAAAGAGCTCAAAGAAACTAGCTTGAAAACTTAACAGGAGGTTAAGGATGCTGGCATGGGTCAGCCAAAGCTGGTACTTGAGATGTTTACTGAAAGTAGACAAGGTGGGTTGGGAAGAACTTTAGGCACAGTATGTTTAATGGTATTAAAAATATCTTTAGGTAGATATGTTTACTAGCAAATTAGGTTAAAGCAATGAAACAGGTTAGTGCTCTTTGCAACAACATTCTTGATGAATACAGGAGTAACTGGGACATGAAAAGAGGTCAAAGTTAAAAATGATTCACAGCTGTGGGGCCAGACTAGAGTTCAAAAATAAAGAAAATAAAAAGAGAGAGAGAGAGAAGGGAACTAGAAAAAGGTCTTGTAGAAATCCCTTAAACTGTCAAACGGGTAAAAGGGTCTTGTAAAACACAACTAAACCAGGAGAATTGACAAAATCATTACTGTTAGGAAGCATAATTGTTCAAGAAGAACATAATGGTCAGCTACATTGAAGGCAAGTGAAATGTCAAGGAAAATGTCAAAGATTAAATATAAACCAGAATTTTGTCTAGGAAAAGGTTATTAAAAACTGGTGAGTGGAATTTTTGTTTAATGGCTAGAACTGAGAGTGACAAGGAACTAGGGTTGGAAAACCAGAGGGGAGAGGATTGCTAGACTGTCATATTGAACAGCTGTAAATGAACTCAGAGATGGAAAGGTAAAAGAAGCAAGTTGTATAAGGAACGCTTCATTTCTTACAAGATGAATGAATTGAGCTGCAGTTGAATAAGGGAGCAGTTTGAATGAAGACACAATTAAGAATGTGCATCTGAGGGATCAGATGGGTCTTCAAGATGAAGTCAATGGATATATGTGTGAAAATTTGTATAAGGAACAGAATGAATCATGAAGTAATTTAGCAAAGTAGTCTTACAGAGGCTAGTTAGACAGTTGACAACATAAAACAGTGGTAAACCAAGGGGAGAAGGGGAAGGATGCAGTACTATTGAAAAAGAAAGTATGTTAGGAATGAGGAGTTAACTTGTCAGAAATAGGAAGCTAAAAACACCCCACCACACCACAGTTTGGTCTAAGGAGGACCAGAAGAAAATACTGGATAGAGTTCTGACCTTCTTTGAGAAGGGAAGCTGCAGAAAGTGATACAGGAAGAGAATATGGATGATCATGATTATTTAGGGATGAAACAGGCTTTTCAGACACTAATAGAAGAGGATTAAAAAGGAAGGAATTAGTTTAGTAATAATGACTAAAAAGAGGGAGAAAGAAAGTCATAATGACCAGGAAGAATAGAGAAGCTGAGGATAAAAGGAAGAAGCACATTGAGGCACACAAAGGGGCAGAAAAAGACAGAATGGATATGAGACCTGGACTTGAAGTGCTGAGGGGAGAGTTGGAGGTGGGGAAATGAAGAGGAGCTCTGAAAACTGTAGAAGGGATAATGTAACAAAGCTATCAAATGAAACAAATGTCTGGATGCAGATGGCATTCTGAGTCACTGGTGTTTCAATGTAAGAGAACACATGCAAGGACACATTGCAACAAATATTTCTACCTTTTTTAAGATAACACAATTAATAGTCTCACATAAATAAATTTGTCAAATTTCACATGAAGATTTATGTAATTTCTATTGGGTTTTTTGCAACCCAAATTTAGTATTTTTCTGACGTAAAACATGAAATTTCTTTGTATGTGTGCATCAAATTTTGAAGCCACTGATCATGCTGAATACATCCATCTAGATGGGGAGAAAGGTCCATTTTCAACAAGAATCTTGAAATGCAACTCATTTTAATTGATACACATTTTTATTTTTTCACACAAATTAAGGATAAAAACAAAATCTCTCAAATTCTTAGTTTCATCTTCAGCTGTAAGTATTAACATGGTCATACTTTGATTTAATAGTAAAGAATCTGTGGTAACTTTTGCAATAATTGACCAAACTACTTTACAGGGTTTTGTTTATAAGAGGACATAAAAAGGTGTTCAAGTGGTAATAATACTATGTTACCTGGTGTGGGGAAGAGAACCTCTTTTCGTATGTCAGTCTATTCCCCTCAATGGAAAAGCGGAAACCTTTCCTTTTGATGCTGTCCTCTGATTCAGATTTGTGAAATTCTTCCCCATCCTTCTCCTCGCCTTCAGACTGCTCTTTCTGCTTTTTTTTCTTTCTTCTATTCCTCCTCTCTTTAGCACTCTTTGAGCTCAGTTTTGATGCCTCAGAAGAACTTTCGGAGAATCCGCCCATTCCACCTACTCCACTATAGTCTCTTGAGTCAGCTGCTGCAGCTGCTGCTGCTGCCTATACATACAAGCACATATGCAATTTACATTTATACAAACACATCACTCGCTATTTTAAATTTCTTGCCATTCCTTAAAACATAATGACTTTGAAATAAAAGCAATGATTCCACTTCACTGAACCCAGCATATCATAAGAATATCATTTGTGAGATACCACAGGAACCATAACTTGTCACTGCTCTTTAAACCAGGAGTCAGAGTAGCCCAAGGGAAAACTGCCATCAGAGAGCCGAGTTAACAAGCATCTGGTTTAGACTGGAACATTACGTTGCAATAAATTTTTCCTCTGAAATACTATGTACAAGTAAGGAATCACATCTCAAACAACAGGAAAAATCCCTGTTCACAGGAAGCCACACAATTTTGCTGGATTTTTAATTCACTCTAGTCTATTAAAGATCTGGCATAACATTGTTTCTCTCAAATTTGCAAATCATAATCAGAGATTTGAGTTAAACTGCAGCCTAGTGACCTGTTGCTGTTTGAAGATTCAAACAATTGTGGAGAATTTAATAAACACTTATTTACAAGTGGTGGTAAAAAAAAGCTCCAAAACAACTAACAAACCAAGTAAAAAACCCCTAATTGCTCACTTCAGTCACGTGCTTACAGGGAAGACAAGCTCTATGTGGCCACATGAAAAACAGACATTATCAATTATCCTATTAAAAATTTCAGTGTTCAAAAAACAAAAAGGAATTTCAAAGCAATATGCAATCATTATGTCTGTACCACAGAAGCACTCTGTCCAGTTTGTCCACTTTTCCCAGTATTTTTTAGAACTGGAACACTACGGCTTTCTCCTATGAGAGCTGGGGAAGGAGTAGAAAAAGCCAAATGTTGCTGAAGCAAAGTACTTCTCCCACAGCACCTACAATAGTTTTGCTTTTGTGAGATCTGCTTATTTAAGTAACATCTCCATTTCACAGAATCACAGAATAGTTGCAGTTGGAAAGAAACCTCTAGAGGTCATAATGTCCAACTTCCTGGCAGAAGGGTCACCTAAAGCAGGTTGCCCAGGATCATGTCCAGATGGCTTTTATCTCCAAGGATGGTGGTTCCACAAGCACTCTAGGAAACTTGTTCAAGTGCTTAGTCAAAACAGTGAATCTCAATTTGAAATCTTCAATATGAAAACCCAGTATTTTAGCTTATTGGTTATAATTTTTGTCACAGATTAACAAGATTTCAAGCCATCAGAAAAAGTGCAATAAAAACATCAAAGATTTTTTGCAAAACAAAGGAATTTATAAGACTGGAAGTAATATATTGTTAGGAGTAGGGGAGTAAAAGTATTCTTATATGTGGATATAAATCATACAATCATAATCATGAATGAAGTGGGAATTTTACTTTACAGGGATACCTGAGCCTCCTCTTGTTGCTTTTTCAGTTGTTCCAGCATTTGCTGAAATTCTGCTTCTTTCTGTTCTGCTTCTTCCATGGTTGCTTGATTCTGTTCTTCATAGGCCATGGCAACCACAGCCAGGATCAAGTTGATCAGGTAGAAAGAACCCAGGAAAATGACCAAAACAAAAAATATCATGTAGGTTTTCCCAGCAGCCCGCAGTGTCTGGAGAAAAAGAGGTAACACACGTTTTTAGTAGACTTTTAAGTACTGTTGCATAATATGGTAGCATCTGTGTTATAATCTAGAAATGCATTATAAAATTACTTTGTTTCAGCACAAAATTCATTTGTTACTTTTTTCCATATCCAAACAGTATATATCCTGCCACACGTGCAAAAAAAAAAAAAAAAAAAAAAAAAAAAAAAGTTTTGTGTCTATTATGATCAAGGTAAATAAGATTCTGTAGCTTGGATACTTCAGAACTTCTACCAATGAGAATCTGTGGTAGCAGTTGCTGCCCCACTATACATACGTAATATAGCCTTTAATTCTTACAGCAGTGGGGCCACTAACCAGCATCTTACCTTCTTATCAGTCCCAAACTACAATGCCACAGAGGCAGTGCAGTTTACAAAATGTCACTCTGCAACACATTACTGTCCTTCAGCTTAAGAATATGTGCAGTTCAGGGACAAGACGAAACCTTTTCAAAGACAACATAATTGTACTAAACTGCAAATCACTTTAGCATCTATTTACAGCATGTTTGGGGAAGAAGCTTTAACAAATTAAGTGCATTTACTCATTTGTGAAAAGAAACAATAATGCTTAACCACCTTCATAAAACAGGTATTTCTTATTATGCATCTGGGTAGGACATTGGAACCCAAATAATGAACAAGACCCCTGTTGTTTTATACAGCTTACATATATGAAATAAAAGATGATTTCTGTCCCAAAGGCCTTTAGGGACACGTGAATGAAAATAACTATGCAAGTACTATGTAGTAATGGTATTGGTGATGGTGCTGTTTATTTTAATAAGTCCTCACCAGCTGGTAAAGATTCTCCCAAAAGTCCTGAGTCATCAATCGAAACAGTGACAAGAATGCCCAACTGAATGTATCAAAACTTGTGTAGCCATAGTTGGGGTTTCTACCAGCTTTCACACATATATATCCTTCTGGACATTGACTACAAAAGAAGAGGAAATGCTATTTTTAACAACTACTCTAAATTATGAAATGCTATAGTAAATCACAAAATTGTTCAGGAGTATCAGTTGCTAAAGAAATGAAAAATAATAAAAATTTTATTCTACATACCTAAGATAAAAATATTTCTCTTACTGGTTTTAATTTTTAAAATTCCATTTCCTAATGATATTTCAATGCTTTAATAGTGTAACTTATAGTAAGCTACCCTTCCCCGCAATTTGTCACATCAACACATCTCACCAGGACAAGAGAAGAAAGACAACTAGCATGGCTGATTATAAACAGTTATCACCAAGCTAGCAGTAACATTTATGCACATAGCATTCACATGGTTACCTTCACAGAATTACCCTAAAAATGCTGAAGAAAGCGCCTGTGTAAACTCAAATCACATAGATGGTTATATTTATGTATAGCTTCAATTGCAAACACTGGCAATTTGCTAAAACTACAGTACAGTTGGTACTAAAGTTTACCACCTGAGCTATTCTAAGTAGCTGATTATTTTTTCTTGATGCATAATGAAAAGTGACGACTGTTTTCTTACCCTGCATCTGAGCTATTGCCACACAGAAGAGCATCATTTTGTCCTTCCAAAAAGTAGAAATGACCTGTTTTTAAAAAAAATAAATTAAAAGGTGATGATAAAGGCGAAGAAAGAAACAACCAGAGCTAACACATGGTTTTACTGCAATATGTAATGATTAGGAATGAAAAAAGCATGGAAAATACTGTTTTGGCAGGAAAAAGCCTGTCTATAGAGTCTTGAAGTTAGCTTTTCTTTAGAAAATAAAAAGGTAGTGGTATGGCCAATTCTCAGCAACCTACCCAAATACATAAAATACAATGGGTGGATTACCAAATTCTGTGTATCAGCAAATGAGTGAACAAATACCACAAAAACAAGTAAAAGGATGAGGGTGATTCCCTGCCATATATTTTGTTATATACCACTTAGTGTTATGAATGTATAATTATTTATTACATAGTTACTTGAATGTTACTCGAAAAACTGCTGAAATTTTTGCAGCCTGAAAACACAGTACAACACGCACAAGAGATTGCTAAATGGATCTTTACTTGAGCAGCTTAAGAAACAAACAAAAAAAGAAAACAAAAAATTACTACACTATATTCTATAGCAGAGAAATGTACTGGAAGTATCTATATTTATTTTGTTAATAGGCTAATTATCAAAATGAGGTAAAATATAACTTCAAGAGATAAAAGTCTTAGAAGCCCAGACGCACTCTTTTGTTTACTTTGTTCTGCTTTGAGGCAGAAAGGGAAAACCAGTTTGCTGTCAATTACTAGTTTGGGATTCTTATGGTAAAATGGGAATCTCTAGTGGAGATTTTTGGGTCAGATGGCTTATTAAGCTAAAGTTGCCAAAATTAGGTACGTTCTGGCTGTTCCCAGGAAGCAGATGGTTCCTTGAGATTCACTGCCAGCTGGCATAGACAAGCTTAGATGGCATGAACTAACTGAGGGCTAAAGCTAAAGAGACAAGCAGGGAATTGCAACCAGTTCCTATCAACTGTTTCTGCTTTGTCACCACCAGTATACACTAGAGACAGCATAAAATGTTTATTTTAAAGAGAGAGATTATCTGCATAACTTGTACATCTGCAGTCTGTTCTCAGATACCAGATCAGAAAACAGTGGATTTTCATACATTCTGGTGTCCACATAGTCATGCCTGCCCCATGAGAGATCTAACTCCTACTTAAATACCTTCAAAAGTTTTAAGATGCAGATAGGCATCAGGCTAGATTTTCAGAATTGTCTGTGGGCCTAATTCACCTTATGTGGCACAGCTCCTTCTCTGGTAAGCAGACCTTCTTGTAAACTACCCAGTCAGCTCAGCTCTCAGCCCACCATTTTGGAAGACATTAAAATAATAAATTTACAATAGAAATATTACAAAGTAATAATTAATATAAGTTTATAAACCATGTGCCATATATAAGACCCTTCCTTAAACTTAAACTGCCAACTTAAAAACTGGACATCAGTCATGGGTAAAAGTCAGACACGACATTCCATAAGCAAATAATAGAGATATGTTCTGACTGGAATCATAACAAAATACCGGAAAGAAGACTCTGAGAGAGTAGTTGCCAGTGGCCCAATGTCAATTTGTAAGGGCATCTTTCTGAAGATCCTCCATGGATCTGTGCTACACATGTTTTTCATAAGAAGTTTCATTACCAATTCAAGACATGATAACAGAAAAAAAAATTGCATTGAGTATTCTGAAGACATCAAGCTAGAAGAGAAGATGATTGAAATTTGGAATGACCTTTACAAATTGACAAGCTGCTCCAAAAGCAATTGGATTTATTTCAACAGAGACAAGTGGAAAATGCAACAATTGACAAGGCAAAATGAAATACGTAAATGCAAAAAAGACAAGATCTGGCTACAGCCACTGCAGTGACTGTCATGAACCGCAAGTTGACTGTGAATCAACAATACAGTGTTGAAATAAAAAAGATGTAATTTTGAGATGTGTTAATAGGAACATTGCCTATGTGGCACATGAGGTAATGACTTCTAATTTGTACCTTTATTAGGAGAGTAAGTGCCAGATTTGAGCATTGAATTAAAAAAAAAAAAAAAAGCACACACAAAAAAGGCTAAAAATCCCACCAAAACAAAAAACCCAAACAACAAAAAACTCCAACAAATTCCCAGACTAACTGGAAAGAGTCTAAGGAAAAGAAAAACATGATAGAATGTAGATAGAAAAAGCAAAGCAAGGTGGGTGTCGGTCTCTTCTCTTAATTCACAAGAAATAGGACAAGAGGAAATGGCCTCAAGTTGCCAGAGGAGGTTTAGATTGGATATTAGGAAAATATTATTCACTGAAAGGGTTGTCAAGCACTGGAACAGGCTGCCCATGGAAGTGGTGGGGTCACCAGCCCTGAGGGCATTTAACAGACATGTAGATATAGTGCTCAACAACATGATTTAGTGGTGGACACTGCAGCGTGCTAGGTTAACTGTTGGACTTGATGGTCTTCAAAGTCTTTTCCAATCAAAACAATTCTATGATTCAATAAAGACTAATGTAAAAAAGTCTATGATAATCTTATTTCTAAGTCTACAGGAGTAATAATATATTCAAAGTGAAACTATGAATATTTAGGTCAGATATTTAGAAAAAAAAATTGTTTCTGTGATGTACTGCCAGAAGTGGCTAAAAGGAAATGAAATGGAATCTGTTTTTCAGGTTTTTTTAAGAATAGGTTACCATCCAAAATCTCCAAGATGACATTCTATGGTACTAGAAACAAGCTGAGATGATATAATAAGATTACAGCCAGTGAGACATGGATCCAAAAGCATTTAGCTGTTAAACTGAGGTTTCTTGAAGTTAAAACCCTAAAGACACTAAGATAAATTGGGGAGACCGAAGCTATTTACCATTATCAGAGACAAAGTGGCAGTTTATTACAGATATCTTCATTGTTGTTCTATCTTAATTTTAAAACAATTTTTGTTAACGCAATAGTGACATTAACCAATTAAAGTGGTGAAAATACTGTATTATGAGGTACAAAGCAAATCAAAATGCTAATTTCTTGATTGTGTGAGAGCACACAAAGGCAGGTCTGTGCTGTGGATGGAAGTGTGGTGCAGAAATGCTCACCAAGTCCCAGAAGAAACAATGCAACTGCATTTTCATGCTATGCAGGATTCATGAGCTACCTGATGTTCAAATGTGGATTTATGAGGGTGGGTATTATCTTGTACTAATGCAGCCATACAATTTCAGATCCCATATCAGAACTGTCACATTATTTCAGGATCTTAAAGCTAGCACAGAAATTTCTGCTTTGTGCCATGATATGGATTTACTCCAAAAGTCATATTCAGTAAAATGTAAAAAGGTATTTTGGTACCTAGTACAATATTAAGAGTATGCTAAACTACATTATGAGTGTTCTTTTGCTTACTATACAAAACAAGTGCTTTTCTGTCTCTTGGCCAGATTAGACCATTTTAATTGCAATAGAAAGATACTGATGCTTTTGCACCTATTTAAAAATATTTTTAAAACCCACAATGTAGTAAATTATATAGTTAACTCTTACTTCTGTCTTCGATGTACTCATCCCAGTTAAACGTTGTCATTGTTGTATTAATAAATGTACCATTTTCACCTACAGAGCTATTAAAGTAGGAAATAACAGTTGTTTCAAAAGTAGAATTGTCTGGAGGCCACTGCAGGCATTTATTCCTCAAGTTGCCCATGAACAACTGCAGCCCTATTAGTGCAAATACGCTCAGACAAAACACAGTCAGGATCGTAACATCTGAGAGCTTCTTCACGGATTGAATTAGGGCTCCTACAATAGTCTTCAAGCCTGCAAAGAGAAAATATTTTTATTTGGATGTTAAATAGCTACTAAACTCACAAAAAATGTAGTGTGATTTTTCCTGACAAGATAAAGATTTCATGCAAAATGAGAACTAAATGGGACTTATATTTGTGATACTATTTTTTTTTTTGTAAAAAGCTTAATTACTTATGAAGATGAATGAAAAGCTGTAACTTTATCTTATTTTATAGTGTACAGAAATAAAAAGTAGAAAATACCAAACACATTGGTTTATGCCAAAACAAGTGATTTTATTGTTCATGCTGTATTTCAACCCTACATTGAAAAGCAGTTTTCTTTTGCTGATGCTTCTTGCCCAAACCTTTCTTACATGAACCTTTTAAAAAGTATTCTGCATTAGTAAACCAATGATAGAGATATTATAAGTGCATATTTGAAAGATAACCTCATAATAATGTTCTCACAATATAAGAGGGGCAATGGTTTGGAGAAGAAAGACATCCTTAAAATAATACCCCATGCATGGCCCATGCTATCCTTCAGAGTTTAACTTTTTATACATGACTTAAAACTGAATTAAGTTGCTACATCAAGTGCCTGCAATAAATGATAAAGTTTGCATCAGTATGAAAGCTTAAAATTAACTTATATTTAAAACAAGTAAAGGAAAGCTTGATGTCATAAGATGCAAATCACATAGGCTGTTTACTGCAAATCTCATGCAAGAATTTGTTAAACTCAAAGGCTGATTTTTTTACAAGAAAATATAATAAATACAAGAAAAGCAAGAATCAATTTAAATAAAATTACATGGCTTGATTCCTGCTTTTTTCTTTTTTTTGTTAACAATGTGTAGCAAACAAGGCTTATGCTTTAAAAATGAGAGTACAGCCTTTATAGAACAAAAGTCAGCCTCGGTGTTTAACCTCGCTCTCACCTGGAATGACTGATATTGTTTTCAAAGCTCGGAGAACTCTGAATGTTCTCAACGCTGAGACATTGCCCAGGTCCACAAACTCTGTCACATATCTGTAATAGGGGAGTTCACACACAAACACAATGACAGCACACAAATAACAGCTGGAGATACAAGGGGCCTAACACCTCACACCAACTACTTCTTACCTGGAATTACAGAAATAGTTTTCAAAGCTCTCAATACTCTGAAAGTTCGAAGAGCTGAAACATTGCCTAGGTTTACAAATTCTGTTACATACCTGTAGAATTAAATCACAGTTACTCAGAATTGAGGCAGATTTTATCCTATTTGCTTGGGTCTTTGATCAAGACCTCTTCACCATTCACTGTATTTTGCCTGTGTTTTAAATATGCTTCTGACCTTAAAATTAAATTTTATCAAAATAAACTACATTGACTTCCTGGTTGAAACGTAATATGGTCAGTATATAGCAAGAAGTCAAAAGGATTCCTTTAATTCTGGTTTGCAGAAGGGAGACAGGATATGAACAGTTCAGGCTGATAGCATTCACAATCCTAATGGGCTGGCACACCATGCTGGCCTCTGCAGCACATGCTTAGTTAGAAATACTAAAATGTGTAAGAAGAGGCAGAAGAAACATATTGAAACTGCAGGAATTCCAGGCTCCAAATGTTCTGGCTGACAAAATATGAGGCAATTTTTAGTCACTGATTTCATGCTATCAAAAAATTTTTTGTTAACAAAAAAGACTTACGCAAATGTAATGACGGTGAAATCAAGCCAGTTCCATGGGTCTCGAAGAAATGTAAAATCTTCTAGACAGAAGCCTCTTGCAAGAATTTTAATAAGTGATTCAAAGGTATAAATTCCAGTGAATGTGTATCTGAAGAAAATACGCAAGACAGAGTTTGCAGAATAACACAGGTTAGCTTTACACATTATGCTCTCTAGTTGCTTTATTCTCATTTTCTTCTCTTTAAGTGGCATAAGAATTCAATGGAAGTTACAAGCAACTTTAAGCATCTGCACAATTTATACCAAAAAAGGAATCAAATTATGATTAAAAGACTAAATAACAACCCATAGATTAAGATCAAATTCTATAATGTGTACCAATTCCTGGTTACTTCACTGGTGCATGTTTTCATTCAATCTGAATCCATGTTATAACAAAATATATAGATAGTTTCTTCCAGATTATACATTTCCTTCTTAAATGTTATTTTATGCTGAAATGTTGCTCTGTTTCATGAGCTGGCAACACGTCAATCCTCATTGACCTTGTTACAGCGTAGGTGTATCCACTACCCTATCTTCAGCAAGACAAGTAAAGTACTGGAATGACACTAGTGTTTTTAGATGAAAAGTCCAGTGCAACCAAAATTACTTGCAAACACCAACAAAGTTCAGATACTCATTTTGACTAAAAAATGTGGTTGAAATGTAAAAAGTAAAAATATTTTAATTCTGGCATTCTGTGTAATTTCAGTTCTCCATGTCTAAATTACATAATCTTGAACTTTAATTTATATCTTTAATGGAAAGTTTTCAAAATGAAGTGCTTAGAAGACTTGAACTGGTTTTCAGAATTGACTCAACCTGAAACCAATTTTTCCAATATAAAACTACTAAAAAATTTATTTGTTGCACAACTTTACTCAACAGATGAGGAGGATTTCTGTTGTATATCTGAATGGCAAAATCTAATTATATCAAGAAATATTCAAGCTAGCTACCTTTAGTCGTAAATATTTACTATATGCTAGACATCCTGAATACATGTATGTTCCTACTGGACACAAAATGAGGATGCTCCCACTGACTTTAATAGCCCTAAGATTTACCATTTGATTACTGAAGATGAAACATAAAACCCAAAGACGCTAGCAACGAAGAAGAAGCAAAAGCATAACCTGCTATTGTTAAAATGAAGCCCCATGTTTCACACTGTGGTTTACAGCCTTGAAACTAATGCCAAATATGCACCAACTGTATATCAGCACCAAGAAGTTGAAATCATATTGAACCTTTTCTCTTCCTATGGAAAGATTATGCAACTACTTAAATACTTTTTTAATAGCTTACTTTTCATACAAGCTTTCCATTGTTGGATTGTCTTTGGTAAAAGAAAGCTGCACTATGGTGAACACAGACATCCATTAGACAATTCCTTTATCTATAATGGCTATTGCAATAGAGATGGATGATTTCTGCACAGATGTAACATAGAATGAAGTGGAAATACTTATAATCCAGTTTTTTGCATGGTTATAAGACTAGCTTCTCTTCTTACATTCCTCATCTAGCACTGCAAACAGAGGACAGGCACTGAACAACTTGCAATAAGGGAAGTGTTGTAAAATACATGTATTTAATATTACACAGAAAAAAACTAGCATTAGAATAGCTATTGAAAGGACATGCCAACAAAGTAGTTGCTGCCAGTGGATGCCATCCTAAAATAAAGTATAGCAGTTTATTTCAGATTACTGATTATTATTAAAAGAAAATCCACATAACTTACTCTACATTCTTTGTCCAGTCTGGAGGGTTACTCATGGTCATAAATACACAGTTGGTCAAAATAGTGCACATGATTAGCATGCTGAATAATGTAGGTTAAGAGTTAAGGAATGTAAGCCAGAAAATCTCATAAAAAGAGTATCAAATAACATGCTGCTTTGGCAGATTTCCACTATCAGGAGTAATTTATCCCTCCACTGCTCTGTTAACACTCAGGGAAAAGTCCTGAATATGCAAAAGTATCCAAAGTCACATCTTTAAAGCTAAAAGAGAACAATTACATTCTAAAAGTTAGAAAATCTGAAAGACAGTAAAAAACCTCAACCCTTAGTTTTAAGAATACCTTAGGTTATTTTTTCTTTTGAACAAAAATGTGAAAGTTTGAAATAGTAGCATTTACTGGAATAACACAAAAAAGCTTTTTTTTTTAACGATCTAGGCAAATCTGATCAACTTCATTAATACAAAACAGTGAAAAATACATTTTTTTTCACTCTTACGTTAGACCATAAAATGTGGCTTGTATCAACATTTTTGCTTATCATTGCAATACATGTATTGAAAGCTATATATCACATAGAGGGAGAGAGCACGGGAAATTTTAGGGAGAAAATTATTTCATTACTGTTTGCTTTATATATGACTTTTGCAATACAAACACTGGTGGAGAGGAAGGCACATGATATTCTTAAAAAAAAAAAAAAAAAAAAAGGAAAAAAAAAAGAAAATATCTATAAAGAATTCCAGAACAGGTACAAGTCATAAATAATTTCATTTAAAAAAAAAAACAACTGTTCTGGATCTACAATCCTCCCTTCAGGACTGATAACATTCTCCTTAGAAATGAACATTGTAACCAAATGAAAACCACACAGACGATGTGCAAGATGTCCACATGATGGCACCATCACCCAAAACTAAGAAGTGGACGAATCTCGATTTTGAGAAAAGCTTTGGTTTCTGTAACTAAAACGCAAGTTCACACGGTGCTCCTAAGTAGAAATTGGAGTATAATGGGGTGTGAAGTCCTGTGAGGTTGCCCTCACAAAGTTTTCTTTGCATGTCTACATTAATGAAAAAAAGACCAAACAACTTCAAGTATTGGTAAATACCTCTGCCTTCTGAACTGCTGAACAAGTGAGGTATTACATTCCACAGTTCTTCATGTTTTCTGCTCAAAAAACATATTCCAAATCCTTTATTCAGGATCGAACTTCTCCCTATGCAGTTCATATATAAGTGGAGTAGAAGACAAAGAAAGCTATTTAAAAAACCCCCAACAAATAGAAAAATTCTGTTTCAAGAGTGTTTCACAACCCTGTATTTTACACAGGCTTTCAAAAACCTTTTTGATTAAATGCCCTCTCAGAGTTGCAAATCCTCCTTATTCTTTTACCAGTGGAGAAATAACTAGAATACATCTTTCCACAGTTTTAAACAACCTTTTTTAACATTCTGATCTTGGTGACTCTTAGCTTGTCTCCACCATCTCTGTCCCATGAACTTCCCTTATTCCCTGTAACTAAATAATGCTCTTAGGAACATCATATAGTTGACAAATAATTATTGCTAGTGACATCTGCTGCAAGCAAATACAAAACAGGCAACATAGCGTCATAATTGGTCCAGGACTTAAGAGGGTGGCTACCAAGAATTTGGGACTCCCTATTTAGAAGGAGTCACGTGGAAAAGGGGCAACAGGCACTGCTGCTCCTGGGGAGATTCCGACTGAACACAAGGGGTAAATTTTTCACCATGAGAACAATCAAACATTGGAATAATCTCCCAGAAGATATGGTAGATTCCCCCACATGGGGCAGTTTTAAGTCTCAGCTTGAAAGGGTGCTGAGCCATCTCTACAAATCTATTACGTAGAAAAGTTGGACCAGATGATCCTTGAGGTCCCTTCCAACCTGGTATTCTATGATTGCTTCTGAAGTAATTTGTATGTCAGCCATTAATAACAGCCTGGGAAGGCAATGGCACGACACATTCTGGATGTCATCTCTAAACACACTGAAGAACAGGAAGTTATTGGGAGTGGTCAACATGGATTTACCAAGGGTAAATCATGCTTGACCATCTGCTAGCCTTTTAAGATGACATAACTGGTTGGCTGGATGAGGGGAGATGTCATCTACCTTGACTCCAAGCAAGTCTTTTGACACCGTCTCCCATACCATGCTCATTAGGAAACTGAGGGAGTGATAATTTAGCCTTGCAAATCTCTACCTGCAATGTGGAAATCTCATGACCCACCTGAAGACTGAAATTAAAACATCTACAAGATTACAAGTGTGTAATGCAATAATGATCAAGAAATGAAAGAGACATGAAAGATGCATATAGGACTAAGAATGCATAATAAAACAAGAAACCTAAGTTGTTTTATCCATCTATCCTTCAGCAGTTGAGATCTGAATCAGAAAACAAAAAGGAGTAATGCATCTGTATTTTCACTAAATGTTCATGCAAACACTAACCTGGGATCAAAGTGTCAATGAAGAAGTGAAAGTGTTTTCAGCTATGTATCTGCAGTTCATAAAAAATGTGGAGGAGGGGGGAAAAAAGATGTTATGATTATAGGAAAAATGAGGGAAATGGAAAAATAGGTGGGGGAAAAAAAAGGCACAGGAAGAAATTTTAAAGGATGATGACTGGTTGTCTGGCTTCTGATATTACTATATTAAGATGCAGCAATGAACACATGTAAAAAGGGAATAAGAACAGAAGACAGAAATAGTAGAAAGACGAGGGACAAAGCACTATAGATAATATCAATCCTGGTACATGTGCCTGAGAATGATTCAAATACCAACTAACATCTCAGTCACTACAGTTTTAGACTAACCACTTAAAAAGGATATGAATGTACCAAAATCTTAATAGCTATTTTTCTAAGAGGATTGAAAGGAGTTAACATGTACAGAGCAGAGGTGGCACTGAATCGGAATATTGCCTTCCCTTTATTCAATACTATAAAGGTCTGGAAAAAGAAATAGAATAAAAATTAGTATTTAAAATATAACATGTTATAAATTCAAATCACGAAACATTTTCATTTAATAATTAATCATATTTGGTCAAACTCTTTTTCCATTAACACCTCCCTCAGATTTACAATTGCCTTGTCCAGCACATAGAGTTCAGCCAAATTACTAAAAATAGCATTGAATTAAAACATTGGAGTAAGTTTATTTAGAAATCATAAGTAATCTTGATATTGTTAGCTAGAAAACAATGATATATAAGGTACTGATTTTTGTAATATTAAAAGAATTATTATACTTTTTGTACCTTATATACACTAAGGAATGCAACTTAAAAAAAATAGAGCCATTAAAAATTCAGCATTCCCTGAATAAAATAACCAGCACTGATTATCACATCAAAGTACTAAGACAATAGCAGTGCAAAGTGATCTGAATTTAAAGAGGAATTTTCATGAAAATTGAGTATGTTCAATAACCAGTTTTTCAACATAATGTTAATATTCTGAGTAGATTTTGCTGTACTTTTGGAAAAGAATCAAGTATTGCTTCTCTTTTCAACAATTTCTTCTGAGTTTCATACCTGCAATTCTGTCTGTTTTTCTTATATCATGCTTTACTTTTACCTAATACAGAATTTGATAATCCATATATTTTCAGTCTCTCCAGCTTCAGCAATAACTCATGCATACTAGCAACATTTAAAAAAGCACTTATAAATGTAATAGTTCTCTTAAAACCTAGAAATAAAGAAAAACAAAGCCTTTATTTAAAATGTACCAAGTTTTAAAATTATTTATATTGCCATGGATTTGGGGAAATTTGTATGTATCATCTCTCCTTTCTACACATAGGTGAAAGTTCATGCTCATTGAAAGTAAGTGGATCTAGCTAGCATTGTGGTAGCCCTAAAAAGCCCAAAGGGAATATAAGCCATGCAAAACTGGAGCACTGCCAGTAGCCATGATCTGCCTCAGCTGGAATCAGAGGGCAGCAGTTGTAGAGATTATGCTGTACTTTCTGAGCAGGTGTGCCAAATACAGCAGCTGAAATCCTGAAAAACATGCATCCCCCCTGCCTAAAATAATAAATTTCAGCTCCTCCAAACTGAACATACTTACATTCCTAGATATCCATTGATTCTCAAGCTGTACTTTGGTCCTTTATCGTAGAGGAGAAAGGATTGGTCTGTAATGTACTATCATTGCAACCATTGCTTTTCAACTCTATTGCTGTTTTTCATGGAGTTCAAGAAAATCTGCCCTCAAATCAGAGTTTTTCATAAGTATTCAGTTCTCTTCACTCTGACAAAACCTCCGATGAAACATCATTTGTGTGATGCTGACTCATCAAATCATATTAAAAAATTAAAATGGAGCCTGGCCTAAAAAAGGATGTTCAAAGGTATGCAAAGAATGCCATGAAAAGTGATAGGAGAAATCACTATTGTAATGCATATATAGTTTGGAGTCTTGCATCTCCCACTAGAAACCATGATGCTTTTGCAAATGATCACAACTGCCACGCACTTCTCAATCAGGAACAAACAATTCACCAGGATTTTACTCTGTATCCACAGTTAATTGGAAAATTACTTCTCTAGTTTTCAAAGCTTGATAATACATGTGCTAACTTCAGGATTTTCAGCACTGAATTTTGATTTTTACTACTGTAGAACTAGGAAAGAAGGAAGGAAAAGGGTCAGCACTTTGACCCAAATTCCATTTGCCTTACTTCCAGATTTCAACAGGGTAAATCACTTGAGTAAAGAGAGCAGACATAATATTTAATTGAAAAACTTATTTTCAAATTTAACTCATGATTCTCCATAGCATGAATTGAGTTATAAAAATTCTGCAATTAACATTTAAGGTTCTAAATTTTTTTAAGCTGTTCTCTCTTCTTAGTTTATCACAGTATGCCTCAATACATAAGGAATGAGGTATACCCTTTACCCATGCAGAAAATATCTTAATTTGTGGGTTTTTACTTATTTCAAGCTTCACTCCTAACAATTTTTAGGGGTTTTCTTCCTTTTTCTTTGAAGTAGCTCTTTTGCTTTCATGTTGTGGGTTTTTTTTGTTTTGTGGTTTGCTTTTTTTTTAATTCATTTGTTTTTATTCAGTAGCTAATTTCCACAGGAAAGAAAAGAAAGCACAAGAAAAAAATTACGAAACAGAAAAATAAACTTAAAAAATCAATAATTTCTTCTTTACTGGTAGAATAATGATGGTGTAATACATATGATGCCAAAATCTGAAGGATTGGAATTCTGGAGGACATCAGGCCATCTGGTCAAAAGTCTACAGTTCAGCACTTTTGTGCTTGGACACAACAGTTGTTGGCATTACTTCAAACAAAAAGAAAATACATGGGTTGATTTTTCAAAAAAAAGTCTGTAAAATATATATTTTAATAACATAATCTTCTTTGACACTGCATGGGGAATTCCTACCTCTTCTTCATTTATTTCCTTTTTTAAACACTTCCTCTTTGATAACAATCATAAAACAATATAAATCTGGATATGAACAATTTTTCACCCAGACAATTTAACTTGGATATATGGATGCCTCTACTGAGTAAAAAAATGGAAGAGAAAGATCTTTGGTATATCCTGACTTCCCTGTCCTCCCCAGCAACAAGAGAAAACAACCTTGACTTTTCACTTGACAGTGAAGAAAGCTACCAAGAAGGTATTTAGCTGCCTTTGAGATGGGTTTCATAGTAAAGATCTGCTCCTTTCACATCTATAATACAGCAAGTAACAAAATGATAATTCTAAGTATAACTCCTGTGCTACTTCCTCAATTCTCTTCTGTACAAAACACTGAAAGTTACCCATTTTTGTAAAAAGCAAGGTATATTAAAATGAACCTAAATGCATATTCTATGTATAGATCAGGTCCCACAAACGTTTATTTCTAACTTATTTTCTTACAATTGAGATTTCTGCCAATGAAACCAGCTACTGGAAGAATGTATTACATGTAAAGTAATGGTCCAAAATATTGGAAATACTGTGCCTTTGAGAGGGTTTGTTGTATTTTAATCTTCTTGAAGTCTGAAACAAAAATAGAACACACTCACTTTTTTATTGATATAATATGGGTCCAGGTCTTCCAAGGGCTCTGACACCATTCCTGGAGGTATGTCGCCGTAAATAAATGGCAGCGTCTTCCCTGCCTCCAAGTCGCTGTTTGGCTTTGGACCATCTTCATCATCATCATCTTTACGTTCCTGTTTGGATTTTTTAGCTTTTTCTTCATTGACACGCTGCTCAATAGCGGCAAGGGATTCTCTTGTGAAATAGCGGAAGCTGTCAGGTCCTGGTGGTACCAGCACTGATTGTGCCATCTTTTCATCCTGCACCTCTTAATTACTGCTTAGCCTCTCTCATAAAAATGTGCTAAAAATTAAAAAAAACATAGAAATAAATTAGAGCAACAGAAATATCTACAAAAAAGGTATAGGTATACACTTCCCTAGAATTTCCTGTGCAACATATTGTTAAATTCAGTAATTATCATCCAAGAGGTGGTCGCTGTGAAATGTTTTCGTTTGTCTTTATTTCAAGACAAACCATTTTCCTTTGCAGCTGGCCTGTTAGAGCTGTCTTGAAGGTATACGTTCTCAAGATATGTAGTTGAAAATTCATTTAATGCTTGTGATGATAAATTGCCAATTCTACAGACTGTATTAAAAAAAAGTCATATACAATACAATAAAATCTTCTTGCCTTTATCCAGGGTAGTGCTATCCATTCCCATGAATAAAGTAGAGGATATTTTCCACCACATTCCATGTGAGGAATCAACAGCTCTGTAGTGTTTCTGGCTTGGCATTGAGAAGTGAGACTCCAGACAATTCATCTCTGTTATTATGAAAGCTGCACCTTGAAGCAACCCTCCTTCTAGCTAGAGGGACCAGAAATTACTCTTAGAATCCACTACTGCCATTTAGGACCAGAGGGATCAGCTGAAAGCAATGCAAGATGCCTCTTCTATTTAGATACAAATATGCTGCCTTTGCAGAGCTGCCAGCTCAGGAAACAAGGTTCAGGCATAAGCACCTGTATTCGGAACCCCTGCCTGGCAACACACACTGTGTACTGGAAGAACTGCTGAATTAAACAAAAATTATCTTTAATCATAACACACTGCACTTAGATCTTTTACGTCTGATAGCACATTTTTCACAATTTTTACCAACAGGAGCAGACTCTCTATTCTTCATGTCTTCTCACAGTTCATTGAAAAAGAACAAATGGAAAGCATTCCCAATGTAAATACTTTGATCTGAAATCTTAAACGGGATCTCTGCTGTAGCCTTCAAGAATTTTTCTCAAGAGTTGTTCTCCTTAGTAGTCACATTAAAAATATAGCAAATGCAACAAAAAGTAACAATCTCTGAGTACCACAATGTAATATGCAATAAACAGTCATCAAATTAAAATCATACAATAGTTAGAATACAATCAGCATGATCCTATTTTACAGTCTCACTGAATACACGGACTTCAGCACAGCTGCAACAAATTCCTATTTTAGAAGCCTGCTAAAGATGCTTTCTCCTCCTTTTCAACCATATGCACATAGCCATTAACACCTACACAGACATCCACACACACCCCAACTCCTGCAGGTCTCCCTCTCAGCATGCTTTCCATTGCAGGCAAATGCACCTGGTGCATTCTGTCATGGATGGTCTGTAGCAAAGTACTGCTGAAAGATGCACTGACTGGTAGCAGCAGAAGGGTTAATCAGGGAAATGAAAGATGTCCTATAGCAGAATCCTGCTAGATTTTATTTTTAATTACAGAAAAAAATCCAAAACCAAACAAAAAAAAAAACCCCAAAGAAACCCCAAGCCCCCACATAATCCTGTGTTAACACTGCAGAAAACAATTAAAAATTCATTACCAGTGAAGAATCTTGCACTTATGTGGGTTTGGAATGGCACCAAGGAAGACTGCAGCTAGAATTCCATCATGTCTTTGCCTTTTTTCTTTTTTTTAAAAAAAAGCTCTCTCTTTTTTTTTTTTTTTAAATATTTATTTAAATGATCCTTCTACAGACCACACCTAACTTCCTGCTG